>NW_027210600.1:2997500-3157500 GCF_029030835.1 Brachyistius frenatus
TCTGACTCGCACGCACTCTCCAACGGCGTGTGCGAATCGCCGGCTCAGGAGGAGGTGGGATCAGATGGCGAAGACCCCGCCCCGCTGCCTCTGCCCAGACCCCGAGCAGCCACCGTGGTGCCCGAGGAACCACTGGACAACTCGGCGAGTGTGGCTGTCACTGTGCCTGTCGCCCTACCACACCCTCCACCGTCCCTCCACATCTTACCTCCGACCCCTGAGCTCCACCGCGCTCACCGGGGTCCCCCCGCACGTCTGTCCATTTCCCTGCCCAAAAGCAAATCGTTGGAGCTGTCCCTCAGCTTACCGGAGAGAAGCAGCTCGGAGGAAACCTCCCCTCTCACTCTGGGATCCAGTGACTCGGGCATTATCAACCGGTCATTATCAGATTCAACAAGTGACGAGCACACCCCCCCCAGCCCCGCGACTCCCCCGCCTCCCCCTCTCCTGATTCTTCCCCTCGCTGCCAGCGACGACAACAACAACCCCAGCGAGTTGCAGATGGGCAGTGCCTTCGACAGCCGCGGCGAGGCCGACGGCTCGTCCAACCACAGCGCAGACAGCATCGACTTTTTCAGCGCCAGGGAGAAATTTGTGGGCCTGGCCCATGACGGACGAACCCGGACGCTTTCGGAGCAGCAAAGGACACCTCTGCCAGCGGACGGAGACGCAGAGGCCGAGGAAGAGGAGGAGCAGGGGGCGAGTCAGGTAAAGGCTCATTCATTATAGCTGTGCTGCATAAGTCAAATACTTTCTTCATTAAAATATTCAGCGATTATTGTAGAAAATGTAAGTCAAATGTGTTTTTTTTCAAAGAGCTGTAAATTCTTACAAATAAGCTGCAGAGATGACATTTTTTTTTTTGCATTTCTGCTCGGGGGGGGGAAACATTTTTTTGATGGTTCCTTGACTAATAGAGCTAATCTATGATTATTTTTTTTCTGCTCTTTGATTAAATAGCCAAAGTAGTGCGTGTCCTATTCAGGTGTTCACATTGACTTGAAGCGGACCTCGGCCCGGAAGTGTCCTCCTACCAGTGCTATTTCAGGCACATTGTTCCTGTTAACTGCTTTAACCTTCTCATTACAGCGTTGTCGATCATTGTACGGTGCAGTTAAGTTAATTGTCGTAAGACTGTGTCGCGCAAATACGGTTCCACCAGCGCAGTGGTCTGTAACGGATACCTGCGGATCCGTGTTGCTACTCAGAGATACTGTTTGCAGCATTAATCAGACTGGAAGTGAAACGAATCTTCCTGGATCACCGTTTGTCTGGAGGGACCACAAGGTGGTCAACAGACTGAAATGATCAATCTGCATTAATCACAGTGACACCTGCTGGAAGGCGAGAGAACAGTCAAGACAACGTTTTCTCCTTTAAGGGATTTAAACTGAAGTATTGTGTGTAGTTATAAAGTTTATAAATCGGTTTGTGAAAAGAGTATTAGCAAAGCAGCTTTTCATGACTTCACAAGACTCGGACTCACAAAAATCTGTCTCTTCATCCTCGTCTCTCAGGTGTCTCCACCGTCCGACGACAGCTTCGACAAAGCCAGCCCCGACCGAACCCATCACCATGACAACGGAATATCGGTCCGCAATATTGTCACCGAGATTGAAGCCATCTGCCACCCCGCCTCCTCTCTTCCTACTCCATCCTCCTCCTCTTCGTCGCTCCCTCCATCCTCTCACAGCCTCCAGCTCATCCGACCGGACCATCAGGAGGAGGCGGAGTCGTCTTCAGAAGTCACGTCCGGCTCTTTGACTCCGCCCTCGCACCCTCCGTCTCCCTCCATGCTGCC
Source organism: Brachyistius frenatus (assembly GCF_029030835.1). Taxonomy (NCBI): domain Eukaryota; kingdom Metazoa; phylum Chordata; class Actinopteri; family Embiotocidae; genus Brachyistius; species Brachyistius frenatus. Next base: position 2,999,302 of record NW_027210600.1, read on the forward strand.
GTGCGACTGGCCGGCGGGCTCGGTGCGGCGGGCCACCGAGCAGCTGGAGCAGAAGCTGAAGCAGGAGCTGGAGATGGCGGCGTCTCAGCGGTCTCCGCTGCACTCCCCCAGCGCCGAACACCCTCCGGTCAGACTGTCACTGTGCTCTCAGGGCGCCGAACATCCTCCCCTCCGCTCCCCGCAGCACTCCGCAGAAGAGACGGTCACTCAGGGAGAGAACGCGGCTGCTTCTGCTCATGCTGCATCCAAAGACTGTGAGAAGCACACGGGCTCCCAAACGGAGCTTCACAGACTCGAGTCCTCGGGCACAGACCGCCTCCCAGACCCGCCACGCTCCCCTCATGCAAATATCAGCCAAGTCTCTGGTGCTATACCTGTCAATTTGCACACATCTATAGATAGCCATATTCTGACATCATCACTGGCTTCTACTGGTCAGTTAGTAGAATCATCTCCAGATACCTCAGCCCAGTCCCAAAGACAGGGCCAGCTCCGCAGCCAAAACCCGCAGTGTCAGCCGCAGCCCCGGGCCGGTTCACGCCACATGGCTCTGGATGGCGTGACAGTGCGGGAGTCCGACACAGATGAAAGGCTGGACTCCAGTTCCCGGGGCGGGCGAGGGGGCTGCGACCCCGGCTGCGACGCCCAGAGCCGGCTGGCTCACGGCAGCCAGGAGCTGGAGAGGATTCAGCAGACTCTGAGAGAGCTGCAGGCTTTCCTTCATGAAGGAGTCGGCCTGGAGACGGCCGACAGTCAAGAGCGAGAAGTGGGGCAGCCTCAGGGGCCGAGGGACGCCATGGACACCGAGCCAGGACATCATAAAGGGGCGAGTTCTGAACAGACCCCTCCAGACCCGGAAGTAGGGCAGCGGCTCAGAGAGAGACAAGAGGGGAGGAGTCTGGTGGAGCCAACAGGGTGGCACCGAGCCACGGAGCTCGAGGCTCGGATCCGCCAGGCAGGCCTCACTCCCCCTTCTCTCATGAAGAGATCGGCCTCTTTAGCTAAACTGGACTGTCTGGAGCTGTCGGCCACTGACCTCAGCGACTTGGACCGGAGGCCGCACACCAGGACGACATCATCTCACTCCCAGGACTCTTTGTCGCTGTCCCAGTCTCACCCGGACGACACCTGGAAGAAGCAGAAAGTGCTGGCCCAAAACGGCTGTGTTGAAAAGACAGGTTTGTCCCACGATGACGCGTCTTCGCTGCCGTCGCTCTTCTCCTCATCCTCCTCCGATTTCCCGAAAGACACGGGCGAGCGGGAGGAGCCGGACGGCAGCGGCGGCGCTGCGGCGTCGTCTTCACGTCAGCAGGGGAGGGGACAGTCGTCGAGACGCTCCCGCAAAGCTGAGAAGAAGCAGCGAGCCGTCACTGTGCTCTACAACACCATGTAACCTCAGTGCAATGGACTGGAACGGACACGACTGGAGCTGTGTGTGTGTGTGTGTGTGTGTGTGTGTGTGTGTGTGTGTGTGTGTGTGTGTGTGTGTGTGTGTGTGTGTGTGAGGCTGCATGATGTGTATGAATGTGTAGCAGGTCAGCTGTAGCCCCCTGTGTAACCTCCACTGTATGTATTAGTGTGGAAGACATGAATGAAGAACACACGTTTGCATGTAAACCACTGGATGTGTTTCAACTGGAGTTCAGGTTTGTCTGTACAGTCATGAAATATGAATGTCCGAACTAAGACTGAAGCAGTGCGCACGCACTCCGTTCTGTTTTTTTTAAGAAGTGTTTGTTTTCAGTGTGCGACCCTCGCTGCCTCTTCAGAGTTTATAAAACTCTAAAAGCAGAGCAGCTTCTTCTCAAAACATGCACTTTACTGTTTAGATGATTTTCTTTTATTCTGAAATCTGTTTCTTACCCTGGGGAGGATTCTTTTGCACTGTTCTCAGTAGACATGTCTCTGTGTTTTTGTTAAGTCAGACAATGTCTTCATTCAAGATTTTTAATTAAACCAGGACAAAGCTGAAATCTTTTTATTTTTTTTTATTTTTTTAAATTCACTGCTTTAGCAGTAAATAAATCTGGCAAGTTTGTTTTGACATGCAGTGACTTGGAACATGTTTTTTTTTTTTTTTTTTTCTATTTAGTCTGTTTGACTCCTCTCATGAGGAGGAGCTGACATTTTTAGGAGCGGGTCGTTGAGTATACTGCCACCTGCTGGCCAGATTCACCTGCAGCTTTAAGCACCAAACAGGAAGATGGGTGAACTTTTATGGTTACAGAAGTTTCATTCTTGAAGGTAGACACATAGAGGAACGCCGTGGTTACATCTTCCCACTTTTAATTGATAAAAAAACAAGCTCGTATCCTTGAAGATGTCATTTTTAACTACAAGTAACTGTTTCTTTGAACACGCCGATCTCGTCTCCTCTGGGAAATGATCTCCATCGGTGTTCAGTACAGCTTATTTCAGGCTGACATTTCACCTACTGTTTCATGTGGGTAATTAAACACTGAGATGTAGGCCACCGGGGCTGCTGCTGAGACACACACACACACACACACACACACACACACACACACACACACACACACACACACACACACACACACACACACACACACACAATCTGACAGGCTGACATTAAAGGACTCAACCAGACTTGCTGTAAATAACTAAGACATCAAAACTCACGAGCTCCATATGGATGTTTTGAGTGTAGAAAATATTAAGACCAAAGGCTCTTAAATGAATCAAGAGGAAAGCTAAGATCCCTTGATGATTTCACCAATTAAATCCACCTCAGTAGACCGAGCAGATGGCTTTAAAAAAAAAAGAAAAAAAAAGCGCCTGTCCTAAAATACTCTGTCTTGAACAAGGAAATAGTTGAAACAGTGAGGAATGAAATCAGTGGAGCAGAAGCGAGGGTTGGAGCGAGTGTACGACGGCTGAAATTGGCATCCCTCCTCTTTGCATGTTGATGGTCTGGGCTTCTCTCTCTCTGACAGACGGACACCTCATCTTGTGTCGGTGGCTCGTTACAGATTCACTCAACACGCGCCTGCAGCCCACAGTTCAACAGCCCCGCTGTTATTCATAATGTCAGGCAGGGGAGAAGTTGCGGCTGCTGAATTCACATATTATTTCCTATTCTGTCTGCCCTGAGTGGTATGTCTTGGAGGGTTTAAAGTCTCTAAGCTGTCCTTTTCCTCCCTGTCAAGCTTGAAATAACTCCAGGCAAAAAGCCCCCCCATTTGGAGCCGGCCGAGGCGCTGGGAATCCAAGTCACAGGGACGATGATGGAGGTGGCAGCTGCTAAAAACAGATCAGCCCTCTCCGGTGCTGACTGACGCCGCAGCACTCCCCAATCGTCGTTAGAAATTAATTGCTTTCGTCGCCGTCCTTCACTGGAGAAGACCGGAAAACGAACTTGGAGTGGAAAGCTGCTGCTGAACCTCAGCGTGAGGGTCGGGGGATTTTAAAGAATCTGAAAGCTTTCTGTGATTTTAAAAAGGATTTAAAAGAAAAAAAAAGAAGAAGAAAAAAAAAGAAAGAAATAACCAACTTGCACGTTGCTGCTCCGAAAGATGTTTCTTTATTCGAATCATCTGAATCCACTTCCCAGCATACACCATGAAAACATCTCGCCACATCTCAGGTCTGCAACATTTTTTAAAAAGTAAAAAAAAGGAGTCGCTTCTTATCAACCAGGAAAGCTTAACTATGAATTAAAGAGGAGAGAGAGGTGCTTCTCCTCAGTTTGTGCTGATATTGGAGTGTGAAAGAATTTTTATTTTATTTTTATTTATTTTTTTAAAGAAAAAAAAAACAAGCCATCCCTGTCCGCCTCATCCTTTGCAAAAAACAAAACAACATATCCTTCGGTGTTTGGTTCACTTACAATTATGAGACAACATTCAATTGTTTATTAGGGGCTGATTTTACTCTTGCTTTTGCTTTCAGCATGTTGTGATGCGAAACAAACTTTCAGTTTGGGTGCAATAAAACCTAAAATAGCTGTTGATAGACTTTACAGTGATTCTTCCAGGGCACATATCCCCTCAGGTCTCCAGGCAAGTCAGACAAAAATGAACCCCAAGCAGGTGCAGACCATGCTGAAATATTGCACACACAATGTACCGTGACGACACAGAAATACAGAAATCATCCGCTCGGGTAAGGTGAGCAAATTTACAGAAGAATCTCTTTCAGTAACATCGCTAATCCACAATCCACTCACAAACCACTAGCCTTGTCCCTTTATTGTTTAATTACACACAGGCCTGCGACAAACTCACTCACACAGTATAGTTACTACGCCAAGTGTTCATCCGGTTGTCCCATCACATCTGTGCAAGTCTAACGTCAGGCTAAAAACTACAACGGGCCTGACTTCATTTTGTGCTCAAACTCGTCCACATCCACTAACAGTCATATATGTGATCCACCCACAAGCTAAATACAGTACATCTGGATTTTTTTTTTTTTTTGTGCAAACTAAAAAAAAAAAAAAAAAAGAAGAAAGGAAACGTACTAGTCCGTTATTTTTAAATGTTTTCATTAAAAACTGAGCGAGATGGTTTGTCGGCATTGAACTTGACCAACCTTTAATGCACCGGATCCTCCACGTCACTGGCGCCGGCTCGTGACTGCTCCTCTCACACGCAATCACAGTTAAGACTGAAAACACAAGCCGGTGAGCGGGTGTGTTAGTGCTGGAGCGGGGAGTTGGCCTGACGCACTACCATTTCAGGACAGAAGGTGATCTTTTGACCCCCGTGTGGAGAGCTGGTTTTGAAACACACACACACACACACACACACACGCACACACACACGCACACACACACACACACTACCTGCAAACAGTCGCTCATCACTCACGGAGGCATTCCTTTCAAGCTTTTATTGTTGGTTGTAAACTGGCACTGGTCAAGAAAGTACCATGTGGCTCTGGAGTGAGGAGACTGGTGTCCCTCTCTGGCTGTGTGAGGCCGGACAGCCGCATCACTGTATGGCTTTACGGGAAAGGTCTGGCTGAGGTGACGGGAGAAGAGAGGAGGAGGAGGCGACTTGATCGTGTGAAACCACTAAGATGGTTGGAGCGTTTACTTCCCGCCATCTGCAGAGTGTGCTTATAGTTTTAAAGTTAGCCAGCTCTGCCCTTTTCTCCCTCGTGTCCTCGGTCCAGACCCTTCCCCGCAGACCCGCCTGCACGGGCCACTGGGCTTTCATTTCTCCATGAGCGACAGCTGGATGATGCGCTGCAGCTCCTCCTCCTCCTGCCGCCGTCGGAGCTCCGCCTCCTCCTGCTCCCGGGCTGAGATCTCCATGGCGATGCGCAGCTGCTCATTGTAGCTGCAGTTGGCCGGCTGCTTCTTGGAGGGGGTGGAGCTGAGGCTCGAGGGCGGGCGGGGTTTGTGCTGGGGGGTCCTGGGCAGAAGAATATGAATTGTGAATTTCTAATTTTGGTTCACTTTAATTCTACTGTCTTTACTTTGTTGTCGTCGTCACAAAAATAACCGACCAAATAAACCGTGAAATATAATTGTTTAAAAGGCAGAAATATTTGCGAACGGTGACGCCTGAACAGTCAATTATTATATCATTTATATGTAATAAATCGTTAAATTTAAGATTTAGTTAAAGGAGCACTGTGTAGAATTTAGTGGCATCTAGTGGCGAGGTTGCAAATTGCAACCGACTGAACACCCCTCGCCTCACTCTCCGCTTCAAAGTGTTTCAGAGAACCTACGGTGGCAGTGAAGCTCACGAGAAACCCGTAAGGTCTTCTCGGTGTTTGGTTCGTCCCTTCTGGGCCACTTTAGAAGAATGACGGTGCAACGTTAGCAGCATTAGTACCCATTTTGTTTGGTTTGCAAACCCATTTATTAGAGATATAACAGGCATATCTTCCGGGTAAATATAGACAAATTTCAGTTTTTCTAAGCCGTGCGTAAAAAACAGTGATTATACACTGATAAAAAAAAAATCATTATGAATATGATGTTCAGTCAATTTATTGTGTTCATGAGAAGAGTCCAATATGAACGACCCCCTCTTGTGGTGTTCACGTCGGACCTCTGAATTTAATGAACACCGAGTTAACTAGTTGTGACGGGTTTGTTGACGTTTACAGAAATTTCAAAAGCTATGGAAGTTCACTTTCATTGAATGTTAAGCTAATACTCCGATTTAAGTCGTATACAGAGTGTATCTTTGTAATTTAACAATACGTCTGAGGAAAATGTCAGTGCCCCAACGACTTTCCCTTCGTCATTGTGCCGCTGCTTTTCCTGCATTAAGTCACCTGCCTGCTAGCTGGCTAAACTGTTAGCCTCCGTGGCTTCTACACGCCATCCATGTTGCCATTGCCAAGATTGCTTGGCAGCCACGAGCTCACCAGTTTCAAAAGAGTCAAGGATCTCCTTGGCAAACTTCACCACAGGACACCACACAAATGTCTCATTTTTACATTTTTAAAACACATTATTTGCACACATGAGCCTATATGAGTTTACTTTAGCTTAATGGAGCTGGAGACAAGCAGTGTAGTTCAGGTTTTGCCTTGTTCTTGGTCTACAACAACCAACGGTTTCCTCTATTATTAGGACTTTGGTGTACATAAACACTGCAGAAGCAAGATTGTGTCGAGAAAAAAAGTGAAAGACGGAACGGTCCAGTCTTTGCATCCAGCTACTCATCTACAAATAGGGAAGAAAGAGAGAGAAACGGTGTCCAAAGATAACAGGCTAAAGTCAACAACAGCACTGTCGACTGCGAACGCAGGAAACTCTCATCCTCCACTCCTGCTCTCCCTCTCTCTCTCCACTAACATGGTGCACCGGAGATAGGAGATGTGAGGAGAATAGCAGGATGGATAAGAGAATAGAGTAGAGGGGAGGCCAGGACAGGAATACAGGATGTGAGTCAGGGAGGGAAGGAAAGAACCGCAGAATTAGAAAAAAAAATACAATGGAGGAGCGCAAGACACCGAAGAATAACAATATATAACAGAACTGACAGGAAGTCGGAGACAATACGGTTGAAGGAATGGCAGGATACGTCGCCTTCATCCTGACAGTCATGGAGATTAATGAGCTTTTCTTTTTGAGAATTGTAGCTCTTTTGAAGACGGCAGTCCCGTTTTTTTTTTGTTTTTTTTTTAATGAATTGATCATTTTATCCAGCGTTATCTGCAGTTCCTGACTATAGCCGGGTGAGGATTGAAACACGTAAAGAAAAAAGAAGAACGTTTAACTCCTGACCTTTCGAGACGACTTGGGTCAGAGGACAGGGTGTGCGTTCCCGGCTTGCTATTGGTCAGAGCCTCCCAGATGGTCACCTGGACACACAGAGAGGAGGGCGCACAGGGGGTCAGAAAGATGGCACAGGAAGTGGACGGACAGATGGTGGCATATAAATGAAAACAGCATCTTCCCTCCTTAAAGACAATTTCCTGTTAATGTATTGTAAAGTACCTCTATCACACACACACACACACACACACACACACACACACACACACACACAGAAATATGAATTGAAAGTGAACTAGATTGATCCCGTCTCCGGTTCTTCAGTAAACACAACATTAAGACTACTTTTGACACTGCTATTCAAATTAATGCTATTTGTTCATAATTAAGCTTCACATTCTAAATTATGAATGCACATGCTTTCATTTTGTGCTGAAAAATTGAATTTACACATATTTCGGATTGATTTTCTATACCACGGTTGGATTACCAAGGTATGTAGTAGCCCACAGGGGCCCCACAGACCCTGGGTAGTCTGTATAGCAATTACACTGTGCTAGTTTGATTGATTACAAACTTGTTTGGTAATATGCACTGCTAAACCCTAATTAAAAATTAATATTGTCTGGGCCCTTAAACTGCTCCCTGCTTTTTTGATCCCTTTCCTTACAATGTAGCTTTAATACCTTCAACGCTTCTGATGTTTTCGTTGATATAATGCTTTCTGTGACGTCTCTCCCTCTCTGCCTGATGCTTGCAAGGCTTCCTGGTTTGGGAGCTGATGGTGCCGAGTATAAGGACATTAGGAAACGGCAAACACCTGAGTAATTGGACCTCAGCACTTTTTATTTGGCTTCATCGCTATCACCTTTCACTCCTCCCAGACCCGCAGAAATTTATGCTTTTTGATTGCCAAACCGAATAACATAATTGTTATTGTTTTGTTCTTATTTTATATTTCATAGTTCAGTTTAGGTTCTAACGTGTTTAAACTTGTGTGATTCTCATTTTTCTCCCTCACTTTAAACCAGATTGTAGAGGTCTGGTCTTCCTTTTTAACCCTCCATTAATTTTATTTTAGTACACTTTGCTGAGATATCATCTGACAGTGAATATTTATATTTTCTGCAGATTTGATTTGAACTACTTTGGGATTGAAGTTCTGTGATCAGTTTAAAAAACAACTGCTGATATTATCACACAATTATAAAAAGAACTTCGCCAAAAATAACTCTCCCAACTTCACAACAACAACTTTCCAATTCAGTTTCACATTGCAGTGAACTTTATGGAAGCTGTGAGTGAAAGGGTTAAGGTTCAGGGTCGGTGTTGAGAGGATCGAGCGGCGGAGTTGGGTTTAAGTTCGGCTTGTAGAGCAGCTCATGCTGTTAAACTCAGTGTCAGCCGTGTGATCCTTTAACACCTGTCCTGCTTCAAACTTAGAGCTCTAATTAAAAGTGTCATCGCCTTTTCGTCTCTGTTTGAAGCAGCAGCGTAACCTCCCCGGTACGTCCGGCTGCTTGAGATGATCGGACAAACTACCTTCACAAGTCCTCGGCTGCGGCCTTGTCCTCGTCCCCCCCCCCCCTCGTGCGTCTAAGCTAAGAAAACTCGAGGATGTTCTCTGACCTGCCTCAGCGAGCTTATTTATACCTCCCTTTCTGTACCTCTGGAGGAAGGCCAAGGACTTTCAGGACCAGGATCTCTGGGATTTCAAAACAGCCTCTATAGTGAGACAGCGTATGAATTTAATGTTTTTTAGCTTCACAGGCAATTTATTCTGCTCATTGATTTTACTTCAGTATTGATTGTTTTTATGTTGAAACGGGTTGCTTTCCCTCTACTTCAGAGCGTGTATTTGTCTGGTCTTGCTTGACGTATTGGTGAACTTATTGCTGCAATTTGTAACGCCTATTTCACAGGGGGGGAAGCACTGTTCATCTTGCCTTATATGACAATATTACTTTTTGAAAACTTCATGTAACTCTTTTGAAATTTGACGCATCATTGCAGCTCTGCACGTCAACACAACTTGCTCAATTCTCAACCAATTTTTACAATTTGTACAGCTGAAAGTAAATGTTATGTTAATATAAGTATAGAAGCCTTGTTTCCTCAGCTGAAAGCTACCTTAGTGCAGTATCGACAGTCACTTTCATTTCTTCACGTTAGCTTGAGAAAAGAACTGCTTACATCAAATTCAACATGTTCGGGACAGATAACAAAATAACTTCTCACCTGTAAAATTCCACGTTACATTTAGGAATTTCTTTTAGTAGATCAAAGTACAAAAGTCTGGCGTTTTGTACTGTTTCACCTAGTCCTCGACAGGATACCGTTTCAGTGTCATGTTTTGCCTCATCTGGGTATGAAATGTAAGGTGCTGTAGGTTTAGCAACCAAACAACACCTGGTTAGATTTAGGAAAACATTGCTTCAAGGAAATCCATGGTGCTTTTTCACAGACTTGAACATCTCGTCTCCTGGACCAAAGTCCTGGGTTTGATCCATACTACAAACCCCCACCAACCTTCTTACGTGGACTTTATCACTTTTGTACTTCGAATGACCTCCTTCTTTGACCTTGGTCATATGTCAGTGTCACATTTTGTGAGGTGAGTGAAAGAGGTAGTGGACTGATTAGTGTATTAAATGCTTTGCCAGGATACCAGGCTGTTTTAGCATAAATTCATACATGTGCAGAAGCTAAAACATTCATCAAAATCAAAGGTGGTAATTTACTACTTGCTTAACACCTCCTCCAAACAGCCAACGTCCAATCATAGCTTTACAAATACAAACAAGGCAGTAGCATTGCCAAATGTGTGATAATTATCATATTTGTACGATAATTTTGCCCTCAGCACAATGTTCCAATGGTAATGACAAATGTCCCATTATGTATTTAATCATTTTACGACACTTTGTAGTTGTTTACGCATTTCTTCTCACAAAACTTGTCTTTTTATGGCAAAATTTGCATTCATTGATTATTTTCAGATTGGCCACCAGAAAACTAATACAAAGGAGGGACTTGAGCGAACAACACCATGAAAACGTGTGGGAATTTTTTTTTTATTGACTTTTTATTTCACGAGAGAAGTGGAACGGGAGTCAGAGGCTTTTTGGAGCCGACCCCTCGTGGCCCTCGTGGTATTGCACTGAGGCTACTGGGACTTCCCAATGGGTCTTATTTTTCAGAGGCTTTTTCAGAAGCTCCATCCACTTTTATACAGAGCATATGCTCGGAGGCAGTCAGCGTACGTTGAACGACAGCCGGCTGACATGAGAGCGTGGTTGGCTGAGGCGGCTCACCTGCCTTATAGGTGAACCGCATCAGCCAATGACCTGCTCTGTTTCTGACCAGTGTATTCGGTCTATCACTCTTTTACACAGTACTTCGCCCGCCTCCATTCACTGCTTGCATTGCTGACTCCCACACTCCATCGTTGCTTCATATTAGTTTAATTTTAATAAATTCAATCGGATTTAAGTAAAATCTCTTCATGAACCCTCTACTTGTCACTTTCTTTGAGACAGTTTTGTGACAGTTTGAACTCCAGCCTCTACAGCGCCAGCAAAACTTGTTATCAAAGACACTATTAAATTCAACAGCACGGGTTTTTTTTTAATTTTTTTTTTATAAACTTAGGGAGCTATCGTTTTATGAGCTGAGGTAAGTTAATTAGCTACCTTGCTGATAAAAATTGCCAATGACAGTTGTTCTGTGTTTTTCTTTTGCAGATTTCCCAGGAGCTGCATGTCTTGAAACGTTATGCTGTTCTTTCCCCTCTCCGCTCTCCGCTCACCCCAACCGATCGAGGCAGATGGTCCCCGACCTCTGGGCCTACTTCTGTCGAAGGTTTCTTCCTGTTAAAAGGTAGGTTTTTTTCCCCCCCTTCCCACTGTTGGAGGTTTTTCATCCTGTTAAAGGTGAGTTTATTTTCCTCAGCTGTTGTGGGAATTGTTAGGTTCCTTTGTATAATGTTGTAAAGTTGTGTTGTAAGGACTTTACTATGATAAGTGCCCTGAAATGACTCGTGTGGTGATTTCTTTATAAACAAAATGGAATTGAATGGAATTATTTAAGCCGCATAATTGACCACGAGCTGGAAATGAGAACCCTTCTTCACTTACTATTATATCAACATGGAGCAAAACTAAAAGGGGTGGGACTTAGAAAACAGTCAATTAAACAAATAAACACAGATTTACAATGTCTGAATAGCATTTGTCTCGCCACCTGATCAAATTCGGAGCCGGCCTCCAGCAGACTCTGCTGTATGGCGAACTGCAGCAAGTCCTCCTCCTCCTCCCTCATGCTGTCTCTCTGTTTGCCTCCTAGCATGGTGTATCCAGGTGGGGGCTCGAACACACACGGGGGAATCTCTCCGGCTCGACACGACACTGGAGCACACGGGGGGGAGGGGGGAGAGGGGGGGTAAAGGGCAAGAGATGGGAAGGGAGCGTTATGACAGGAAAGGAAACCGAAGGAGAAGAGCGGAGAAGGTAAAACAGAGCACGTGATTTCTGAGCAAAAGGGAGGATGAATCCTGGGTGAAAGAAGCTGTCGCACATCGTTCTCTCCACCGCAATGTTGACGTAATAATTCCAGTACTTCTCTGCACTTTCTCTGGACTGCACGATAACATCGAAGATTCACAAAGAGGTTCCTTTTGAGCGGCCAGACAATAAAATCTATCTCCCCTGAGAACGACTGCAGATTTAAACGCAGCTGTTGGGGTTCTGATTAAGCGATAAGGATGATGAAAGCAAACTGTAATCTCAGCCACAACACCAAGAACATAACCTTGCATTCAAAGCCGGCGATAAACACTGCTCATCACTCCATCATGCGACTGTCGACTCTGTTTGGGAGCAGAGGAATGGCTGCAGTAAATGATGGTCAGGATTTATTAAGCAGCTTCTCAGACATCTGATCTGTAATGTCATCAGCTGATGATGAAACACTGAAGTGTTTAATGTTCTTACTGGTGGAGCTCGAGCTGGAAACGCTGGATGAGTCACTGCCCGGAGAGGGGGTGTCTGTCCTCGGGGCGTTCCTCTGTCCGTCCCCCTCCACCCCCACTTCGTTGTCAGGACGTACGCCGCTTCCCTCCTCACAGCCGTTCAGGTTGCTGAAGGTGATCCTGGCGTTCAAGATGTGGTAGAGGGGGATTTCTGCAGAGCAAGCGGAGGAAGTTATGTCAGATCCCTTAAAGTCGCTCTCATCCTTCAAGCAACCACACACGTCCTTTTATCAATTCTGTAATTTTTATGAATCTTTTCTGTCCTTTTTACTTTACTTTCTCAGTCTGTCTTCACTTCTTTGTGTCTTTTATAAACTTTTCATTCCCCTGTCATCCCCTTTGTTGAACCAGCCGACATTTTCACCTCCCTCCCTCCGTTCCCTCATCCATCCATCTCACTCCTGCGCTCACCGATCTTGACGGGGAAGCCGGGCGGCAAGCGCAGCGTGATGAAGTCACGCAGCTTAGCGAACAGGGCGTTCGAGATCGCCATGAGATCGATGATAGGCACCACTTGTTCTGCCAGGGACAGAGGATGGGACTCACACAACCACAGCTTAGCTTTAAACCTGGGAACACGAACACAAACACACACACACACACACACACACACACACACACACACACACACACACACACACACACACACACACACACACACACACACACACACACACACACACACACACACACACACACACACACACACACACTTAAGGTGACTTGCAACAAAGGAGTTTGCTGATGAATATTACACTTCTTCCTTGAGTATAATTGGAGCAATTCATGCGCCCATTCAGACTGTTAGTTGTTTAGTCGAGGTACACAAAGACATCGATTACATCAGCGAACAGCGAGTGTCCACGAGCTGCTGAGTCGTGTTCAAGCCAAGGCCAATCAATTCTTATATTGTAATTCGCCTGATAATGAACACAGAATTGAGAGTCAGCTCTGCGACCTCAGCGACTTCATCCTCATGATGTCCTGTCGCTTCTCATTTGTTGCCGAGGAACAATGACACTGACTCTTGAAAATGACAGACAGGCCAACAGCCTGTTAGAGGAACGCCGGACGGGTGATTAGCAGGCAGGTGGATGACAGCGACTGTCGCTGGTGTCGTCCATGAGACACAATCTGACTGTGATTTATGGGCAGAGCATTGAAAACCAATAAAATTGCGAACAGAAAACACACTATCCTTTCATTTGATTTGTTGACCATCCTTGATTTCATGTTTTCGCCCTTTTTTCTCCCTGAGAGACACTGCAGAGTTCCTTTATTTGGTAATACATCAGAGTGAAGATGACGTGCCATGAGTCATCCAGACTGTGTGATAGACTGCAGAGACAGACCAAGTGTTTGACTCTGCACCAGCTTTGTAAAAAAAAAAAAATCCCCTCCTGGCGCGCATGAATATGTGTGTTTCTCTTTCCTCTCAGGATCTCAGCGGTCAGCCACCACGGACGGCTGTTTTTCTTATTCTCTGCCCATCATTTTGTCAGCTGTGGCACTTGACAGTGACAATGGAGGGCGACTCCGCTGTACGCATGGCTGCCTGTCTGTTCCCCTGTCTGTCTGCGTCACCTCTGGGTCTTGGTGGTGAGCTGGCACGGGTGGCCGATGTCCCTATGGGTCGGCGACGAGCTGGGGTTGAAGTACTCCTCGGCCGTCAGCGCTGCGGGGTTTGTCACTGCGGGGGACGACATCTGGGTCACCAGAGCCTGGGGGAGGTAAATAATGGAAAAACTGAATTATATGAATCCTCACATAACCACGTGATTCCATTTTAGAGATAGTGACGCTTTTATTGGTCTAAAAAGGACCATTTGTGCATAAATCCACAGGATTATTAATCAATACCAGTGACTCAACGATGACTTCACAAGGTGCAGATTTCTAGCTTTTCAAACTCACTTTCTCTGCTGTGTAAAAAAAAAAAAAAAAAAAAAAAAAAAAAATTCTACTGGGATTTCAAGGCTTTTCTTTCACCTACTGACATTTTCAACAGCTCAATGAAAGCTTCGCACTGGAGCCCAAACTTGAGGACAAAAGATGAAGCAGTCTCGCATTTCAGCGTTCATCATCACAGTAGATGATGCCCGCTGCTCTAATAAGTAGCTCACTGTCAACTGATCAGCATGACTTTAGTAAACCTGTCAAAAGTAGGACACCATTAGCGGTGCAGGGTGCAGACGACTTGTGAAACATAAGAGAAATGCTAATAATAATCACAGCCGGTGCCTCTTTGAAATGTAGGGTTTAGCAAAAGTGAAACCATGGTTGCACAAAATATTTGCAGAGCGAGCTGACAAACTGAGTCAAACTGAAAAGTGCTTTTTTTGGTGCGCAAACCTGGTGTGGAAGACAGAGAGGCACACGGAGAGAGAACGAGTGAAACGACAGAATACAGAACGAGGTGAGGAAGGGAGGTGAGTCATAGATGCTCTCCAGCAGAAACAAATTAAAAAACATAATCAATATTTGAGAGCAGGTTGGAGGCTCTGAGTGACTGTTTTACGGCACGGGGAGGCTCTCCTGTTGACACGGAGCACTCGACAGCCGAGATTCATACACTGCCTGTCTATCCAAAGAGGAGGTGACGGGGATGACGCTAATACTGAAGATGATCATTCAGTTAGAATAATGCAGGTTGTGTTGCTGTTATCACTATGATGACTATCCACAAGGTTCAATTCATAGACTGTATAAAAAAATTGTACTCTCCGGATCTGAAAGTGAAACCACTGTGGAAGTGCCTTAACGTGCGGTACCGCCGAGGGCCACAAGGGGCTGGCTCCAAAAAACCTCTGGCTTCAAAAGACTCCCATTCAAAAAGCATGAACTTCTTTGTGATGTGATATTCTTTTTTGCAGTATAATTGCAGAAATCCGGAGTTTGCTTTGGTGATGAGAGGGGATGAAGCAGAGCCTTGCTGATTGTAAGTGAGTAGTTATTGTTGTCAATTAAGTGAAGTCTATTTGGAAAGAGTATTTTATACTGTAATACTTTCAGCAAGAACTTCTGTCGATAACATTTTTTTTGCAGAAAAATCGCAAAAATTCTGCAAAATTTAAAGCTCCCACAAATTGATAGCTTGAGTTTGCCTTAATTATTGTGATTGCCAGATTACAATTTCCTGAAGAGACTAATTAGGCCCTAAAGAGAGCTATATCTGGGGGCATGTCCATTTGATTGACATGCCTGTAGTTTACTTAGGTTGCCTGTCACTTGTCTTGTTCTTACACAAAACACACACAAAAAAAAAAAAATCGAACAAACTACTCACTCCGTTATTAGGCCCCATGTGCTGCTCAGCAATCCCGAGGAAGTTCTGCAGTGGAGTCTTCCCACCTGGTCAGACACAGAAACACACAGCAGGAGTGAGTTCAGACAGAGAAAATACAGTTACACAATTACAATGAACAAATTAAAACTACCCTGTTAGTCAGAGTTTTACACTATAAACTACACGGGTCTCAAAAACAAGCAGAAGATGGTGCTTCTGTATCACAAGGTGAGGAAGCGTGGACTCAGTTATCTCCACTGCAACTGAGTCGTTTTGCTCGATGACGGTTATGATAACTTGTTCTGTTATATCAAACTATTACCATCTGCTAAAACCCAGTTTGAAATGAACAGATCTATACTGAATCAGCTGAATTAAATAGAGGTGAATTATGTGTTTAAGCAGCAAAGAAAGAGTAGAGTTTCACAAGAATTCAGACTTCATGTCAGAAGATCTTTAAGTTGAACTCAATACACGGGTAATTATGAACAGCCATCGGGCAATGAGAGACCCTTCATCTTACCACCACTCTCCCTCTTGAATTGACCTCTTCCTGCTCTGCAATCCACTTGCCTCGAAACCACCGCAGCTCATTAAATCATGGTCAGCGATCATGCCCCCATTTTTCTTCCTATAAACATTTAGTCCTCTAACGCACTCCGTATAAGGAGGCGATTTAATACATCACTACTTCTAGACCCTGACTTCAATTCTCTAATCAAAAAAAGATAAAGAGCTTCCTTTGTAGAGAAATATCACCTTCATTAAACGCACTGTTTATGTAGAATACTGTATGCTGTTGTTGTAACATTAAAATCCGGCAGATGAACATAAAAGACAAACATCCTTCTAGTATCAAACACATTATTCTGCACAGAAAAGGTCAGTGGAAGAGGACTTTGGCTCCAAATCTCACTCTTTAACAATGAGAATCAATAACTAAATAAGCAACAGTCAAAGTTCAAAATAAACTCTGATTGGTGGATGGAAGTGTGTGTTTTTTTTTTTTTCTTGGACTGAGCTCCGTCTATTTCGAACCATTGTGAAGAGCACAGAGGGAAAAAACAAAACAAATCTCGAATGTGAAATACTCAAAAACAGTTCTGAGTTTGGGGGGAAATGTGTGCATGTAAGATGCCATTACTCCGAGTCAGAAGCTGAGAAAGAAAACAGGATATTGAGGCGTTTAAGATCCACAGTAAGCAAACACTTTCAGAGTGCATGGGAACGACACTAGCTGCTGCTCATTTGGATACGAGCAGTGAAGAAAACAGGAGCAGCTTGTTAACGTGTGCTTTGGATTTTCAGACGGGACTGGAGCTGCGGTCGTCCTCACGAACCAGAAACTGAATGAAGCCGAGCACAAGTCCATCATCATTGATGTCAGCGGCGTCGTAGCGTGGTTTTTGTAAGCATCTGCAGTACGTTTTGACCTTAGGTCGACTAATCCGTCCGCAGCTGCTGTTTTGGCTGAAGAAGCGGTATGCGTGTGTCCCTCTGAGGATGTGTATAGTAATCTAAGTTTTTTACAGCGTTAACAAAATGATGAAAAGTAGCACAGGGAAGGGCAAATGGAGCGAGCCGCTCACTCAGGAGTCAGTGTAGTCCTTCCAAGAACACTTTCCTCCTGCATATTAGCAGAGTGCAGATGGGGTTTGCGACCTGGGAGAGGAGCTCTCAGAGGAGCGTGTGTTGGTTGATCCTGGCTGACAGCAACAGTCCGGGGAGGGGAACCAGCTAATCCTGTTTGATTTATGATCTGAACCAGAAAACGAGATGGAGCCGCCCAGCGAACGTTCGCGGCTGTTATCCGGAGCCTTGGGGTGATCTCATCGCGCTCAGGTGAGAGGGATTACTCATCGGTGGCTCTTTTATCAGACATGTCGCGGCTCTCAGACTCGGGGGTTACAAAGGCACAGAGGTGATAATGGAGAAATTCAGCTGCTGCGATGGAGCTGAACATAAAGAGCACTTTGGTAGTCGAAGAGGTGACAATATGTAATGCTCATGTGGCGCTTTGGTATGGCGGTACAAATAAAGTAACTCACCTTTCGTCTTGTTCTTGTTCTGGTCCGACAGGTGGTCGGTTCTGGTCCTGGTGATCAGCTCCACATTGGATGCTGCATACACCTGAAAGACAAAACATTTGTTTCTTGTTTTCTGCTGACACTGACTTTCCTTGTTTGAGTAATCCTGAAACTGTGTATCAAACCATGAAGTTTGTTTACCATTTCACCCCTGGTCTTCCTCTCTAGTGACCACAAAATAAAATGCAGATGAAAAATCGAGCAGGCCTCTGATTCTTTGCTTGCACTGGACGACAGACACGTGAAATGAAGAACTAAAAGCGTCCTGGAGTAGGGCAGCTCAACAGGAGTTGTCTGTTTATGTCTGTAACTCCAAATCAATGATGCAGAAAATAGTTGCTTTTCAGGCAGCAGTATTTTTACTGTAGAGCCTGCCTGGAGTGCTTTTAAAAGCACTTGTGACAGATGGTCCTCGGTGTCTGACACTTGTCTCCCATCGATCCCCCCAGAGGGCAAAGGGGTTCAAGGTAATGCTTTTTTTTTTTTTTTAACTTAATTCGAGAGGCCACCTGGTGCTCATCGTCCTCCTCTGAGGGGAAAAGACTCCATGCTCGATCGCTGAATTTGAAGCAAAAGCATCAACTAACGTTGGGAATGATTCATTCGGGAAATGAAACACTTCAAATGAAGTGGACTTTCAGGAAACATCAAACTGAGTTCTGACAGCAGAGCTTTTTCTGGACAGTGTGAGCGATCGGTGAGCTGCCTGAGCAGCTTGTGCTCTACCTTGGCATCATATCCATTCACTGTTTCAGTCTTCTCACTCCTCCAGCCCAGGATACCCGTCTTATTCCTGGAAAAGAGATTTGACACATCCCAGATCAGTTCTCTATGATCTCAACGCTTTTCCACTCAACAATCAGTCATTCGTTAGTCCCCAACAATTTACTGACACATGTCCGATACATGTCATGTCATGTGTCATGTGCAGCCTGAAAACACTGTTTCCATTGTCCTTGTTTGTTTGTCAGTGAAGATCAATTAGAAAACCTGCCCAGAAGTTAGTGAGGTATATCCTGTCTTCATGATCTATTCCCATCACTCAACTCTATCTGGAGTTTTCAAGGATGTTTATTCCCCTAATTGTATTTTGGAATATCAGATATTTTAATAAATGAAAAAAAAAATTGCAGAAGAGGTTCCTGCATTACTTTTTCTTCAAGAGACAGAAATGTCGGTCTGTTGGTAGGAACACCACTGTGGTCCAAAGTTATTATGTCAACAATAATTAGCTGGACTGCTATGAACTTTGGTAGAGACATTCAGATTCCCCCGAAGATGAACCTTTTCCCAGGGCATGAAATACAATCAGAGCCATTCGCGTCTGATAGGCAAAAGGTGCCATGTTTCTTACGCTGAGGCACCAAAGACGAGACGTGATTATGGTAAAGAAAAGATCATGGTTTGAGTTAGTTAAATGGACTCAAACACTCCCACGTGAAAAACCTGGGTTTGTTCCATCCAGCAAATCCTCCCCAATCAAACTTTTCTCCTCTTGTACTTTGTCACATGACCTTTTTCAACCTGCCTCATCATGGCGCATAAGACATTCGGTGTCTTGTACATACGTCTTAGATGCCAAAGGGCGTGTTGTGCATGTCTCTCTGACGCAAGCAGCTATGAAAATATGGCATTATTTGACGGATGAGAACGGTCTGGATGAGCTGTAATGATCAACAGAATATTTGATTTTCTCCATCTGCAAACATTAGCATGTTAACACCATTAACTGTATGTAAAAGTGGACATAGCTTCCAGATTTAAAAAATGAGGCCAATGCGTAAGTACCATGAACTGCAATACCACGAGGGCCGCTTGGTGTTCCATCTGACAATAATCGCATAATTTGAGAAAATAGACCTTAAAAAGCCATGTTTTTTTGGGCGTGTCTGTTTGATTGACAAGCCTATGGTGCAGTCAGGTTTCCACTACGGGTGGGCGGGACTTATTGTTAAGTTTCCAATCAGATCCACCACTCACTCACTTCTGGCTCGAAACCGCACCGGACTAGCAAGATGGCGACAGACAAATCCCAAACTCAAGGCTTCATAACGACTGTCCACAAACCAATTGGTGATGTCATCGTTGGTTGCCGCTTGGTTAACACACTAATCTAATATGAATTGTACGGTAAAGATTGAAACGGCTAAACGTCAGCATGTCATCGATGTCATTATGAGCATAACAGTCTGCTGGTTTATAGCAATATGTTGTTCTGTAGCTCATTTTCTGAAGCTTCAGTAAACTTCATACTCATTAATCCAACCTTAAAAGAGCAAGAATGCAGCTCTTTAGTTTTTGTGCATGGCTGCGTAAAGACACAGTTACTGCAGAGGTGGATGTCCTGTCTGGGCTGCTCAACAAAGTGGTTTACTCTAAAGCATCATAAATACGTTATTGGCATGTAGACAGGAGTGCTGACCAAGGAAAATGCACAGAGGTGACAGCGATGTACAAGTCTGACAGGCAGATAATTACCCCGCCACCCTCTACCTCTCCCTGCTCACTTCCCTGACTTGTTCTTCTCCCCATCGTCTTACTCTCTCACTTTTTATCTGTTTACACTTTCTGTCCCCGCGTCTCTTTCCATGATTCACCGGTCCATCACGAGGTCTCTAGTTTTCTACATTTTTTTCCCTTCTGCTTCCAAAACCATCAACTCTCCCATCTTTTGGCTTCAGTATTGTGCTTCTTTGTGTCCGATTCATCTTTGTCTCACTGTTGCACGTCTTCCCCTCATCTTGTGCTGTCCCATCCTTTTCTCTCTCTCCTCTCCTTCCTCTAAATCTTTCGCCCCCCTTTCACCCTTCTCTTTACAATTTTCTCCCCTCCATCCCTCTCTGTCCAAAACTTTCCCTGTCATCCCTCTCTTTTCCTTTCTGTCACATCAATCTTATCTCTCCACCTGACCAGAATAAGATGAGGCTCGTCCTCTGTGCCCCTGTTTGCTCCACTTCTCCCCCTTTTTCTTTTTTTTTGGCTTCTCTCTCACTTGGAGTCACTTTTTGTCCTGTCGGCATCTCCCATGTCTTTTCGTTCTGCTATCTGCCTCTCCATCTCCAAGTTCACTGGTGCATTTTACTTTTTTTTTTTTTTTTTGAAGTGGTCTGAGCCTGATTCACACGGCTTGAAGATAATTTGTTCCTCCACATCAAATGCTGCCCTGCAGTTTTTGGGGCGTGCATTTGTGCCTTTTGTGTTCACATACGATAACAAAGGAGGGGACTATCTATTGTTAGATTAAAATATAATGACTTAAATCCACCCCATGTAACTGTGACTAGGTAACAAGCAAAGCCCATGTTTGTATGGAAATGAGCAGTGGTATGTTGCATCACATTTGTATTCAACTTTTAATTTGTCACATTTTCATTAAAGGAACATTTTCCCAGTTATGTAACAGATGTGGCGTTCAATGAACCCCTAACAATTAGTCCTATGTGGGATTTTGCTGTCTTCACTTCCTCCCACGGCCGCTGCTTCTGTTTGTGTTTTGCTACATGTTGTGAAATGCGTTTTGACAGCCACCAGAGAACGTGCCTGAACTTTTTCTGCTCAGCTGTGGGTTGCAGTGTGGGAGACAGCAACAGAGAAACACTGACAGAATTTCAACTGGAACAACAAAAGAGTGATTTTGTCCACGCAGACGAGAAGAACATGTCCTGTGGCTGAATTACATTGTGCGTTGTTGGAAAATAATATATTTCTGCTTGTGCAAAAAGAGTTTCTTCATTTATGAATGCTGAACATCGATGTGAGCTGTACGGTACCTTTGCACAGACACCATAAGTTCCAGGTGCTGTATTATTGGCGTCTCCCATCTTAAAGTAAACTAGTGAGCTCCGACGGTGACTGTGACATCCTATTTATATTCTGGGTGTGTCAGCAATGCGTCTGACCTCTCGAAGGCGATGTTGCGGGTGTCCAGCTGAGTGGTCACCACTGGGGCAGACAGCCTGGCCGCTACCTGCTCGTCGCTGGGCTGCACCGCTCCCAGAAGGCCCAACCCGTCGGTGCTGCTGCAGGCGCCGCCGTTCCCTTTGCCGGGCGAGAGCGCCGTAAGAGACGAGACGCACAAGGTCTCGCAGAACACCAGCTGCCTGTCATGGTCGACCTCTATCACCTCTGCGCTGGAGTCTGAAAGGGCAAGAAGGCGAGGAGAAATTTGAATTTCAGTGAGGCGAATGGAAAATTGAGAGTGCACACGCCTATGAAGCTGCAAGACACACAAATGTGTACAACTTATGTTAAGAGGCTGCAGATGATGTTGCAGACAGACGGAGAAAAGGGAAACATCTAGACAGATCCAGTACAAGGACATCCTGAGAAGGAGAACATTATGCAGAGGCGGAAAAAAAAAGCCCAACGAAAAGGTCAAAAGAGGAGGAACAATTTAGTGTGGCGAGAGGAAAAAAGGATAATAACAGAAGGACTGGATGAAATGCGCAGAGAGGACAGAGCTGTGCAATCAGGCTGGAAAGAGGCAACGTTAGAAAGAGAGAATCATCTGGGAAAGGTGCAGTCACACCTCCACCAGTTTCTCTGAATATATGATACATCTCACATTCAATTCAAATAAGGCTCCTGTGACTGCTAAATACCAGATTGTGCTTCTTAAAATGAATCTTTGTTCTACTTTAACATGTAAATTGGCACGATCAGCCAATGGAAACAGTGCTGTGTTGATGCATCTGGAGTCCCAGCGGGATGTGTGGAAGGATGAACGGAAACAAGGGAGAAGAAAATAGAAAGCCAGACATAGACAGAGTGACAAACACATGCTTACTGTACAAGCCACTGCACTTCTGGCCTCATATCTTAAAGGAATAGTTCAACATTTTGTGAGTTATATAAAAAGAGATGAAAAACATCTCCATGTCTGGATGGTAAATATGAGGCCACAGCTAGCACCTGGTTAGGTTAGCTGAGCACAAAGACCGGAAACAGGGGGGATACAGCTAGCCTGACTCTGATCAGAGAAAATAAACACCGCCTTTAAAGGTTTCCAGTTCAAATGTTACAATTTATCCTCCAAAGTGGGAGGATGACAAAGTTTTGGTGTTATGGGAGGTTATGTGCTGGACTATTTCTTGTCCGGGTGCAATGACTTCCTGAACTGTATTGATATTCTTGTATATAATTTTCAGCAAGAAAACAAATAAGTGTGTTTTCCGAAATGTCAAAATATTAATGGACCTTCACTAACAAATCTCTCACCTTCACTTAATACTTTTAATATCATTATTAGTCTATTTTCTTTGTTGATTTATACATAAAATAAAAGACTACAGGCTCTCCCTGCTGCTGGACTGGAAGGTTCAGAAGATCTTTTTTACCCACAGCCTTCAAGGCTTTACAACACCTCAGCCAAGGCCATGGCCTGGACTGTTGCTTGTCCCCCTCCTGTCATGTCTCCGCTCTCTCTCGCCACGTTCTGTTGGACTGTTTTGTGTTAGGACTTCCTGAGTTCTTAAGGAACTGCGTTTACTTAGTGCAATAATAATTTACAGCACTTTTTTCTCATTGGCATTTTTTTATTCATCTATTTATTTATTGATGGGTTGATTTATGCTGCTGCCTTTTCAACTTAGATTTATATGTGTGAGCGTAAAAATAAAGTATCCACCTATCTATCCATCCATCCACCTATCTATCTGTAAAAAAAAACCTTCGTCTCACCTTGTCCCCTGAAAATGAAGCTCCGGTTTCCCCTCTGCCAGGTCATCTGTTCAAATCCCATCAGGGTGGTGTCGACACGGAGACACTGACCACTCTTCCAAACTCTATAGGTGTCACTGGGACAGATACGAGACACCAGGGGCACTGAGGACAAACACAGACACACTTTGATTCCAACACTGCCATTTCTAATAAATATATACAGGATTTAATGCAACAAATATCTCAGCTTTCTTTCTGCTGTTTTGATTTTTCTCGGCGATAAATCCTTTCCAACAGATACACTTCCATTGTGAGAATTAACAACAATAACAATACAGTCGAAACACAAAAACATACAATTAGTCATCTGTCCAGACTCAATGAAAATACATCCACTTGTGGTTTTGTAAAGCACTCAATGGCGTCTTCAGCCTCAGACGAAGACGACTGGTTGGTACTGGCCCGCTCTACTCACTCACGAAGACACAACGACTGGACTCACCCCAGCTGGTAAACTCCCATTTCATCTCCACGTAGAAGTCTTGGGCCTGGACAGAGAGCAGAGGAGGAGACAAATGAGAGCGCGGCGGGCATTGATGAAAAGGAAGATAGAGAGTGATAGACAGAGAGAGACTTAGTAGAGTAATGTGGAGGAAAGAAAAGTGGGAGAGTGAACCAATGTAGTGCTTCATTGTCTGTGCCGGAGATGAGGGGACTGGCACAGAGAAGTGGTGTGTGTGTGTGTGTGTGTGTCTGTGTGTGTCTGTGTGTGTCTGTGTGTATGTGGGGTTAATAATAGAACTGATAGATGGATGTGGAGGAGGATGATGTGAGTAAGAGCAGCGGCAGACGAGGAACGGTGTGATGCTCTCTGTCGTTTTCGAAGTGTTGAATGTGTTGTGTCTACCATGTGAGTATCATAAAGTGTGCGCATGATTGTGTGTGTGTGTGTGTGTGTGTGTGCATATGAGGGAGTCAGCTGGAGCAGACACACAAGAAGACAGACTGTGTGAAGGCAGATCCCTGCATCTTTGGCACTGTTCTCTGCAGCAGCTACAATCAGCTGCTGCAGCCTCAGCTTCAGTCCATCACTGCTGTTGTGCCTTTAAGCACGGCCCTCCTCAGCCCTTCAGGGAATAGCGATGACTCAAATTACAGATCGTTTTGCAACACGGAAACATTTCCTTTGGGTGTATTTCCCTTGTTGAATAGTAAACAAAGTTATTATTACCTTCAAAAAGAATATCCTACCCCTCAACGAAGATGCAAATATTAAAAAAAGATTCATCTACATTTCAAATGAATATATTTCTGTACACTACCCCCTTGATAAGCCTTTGTAATTTGCATGTTTGTCATGTATGTTGCGTTCACACTTGTTTGCGTGTGGTCTATGTTTTTCCATGCATGCATCACAGTGTGTGTGTGCTTGTGTAAATTCCCACTTGGCGCAGCCGCTCCAGCAGGACAGGGATGCCCGCCAATCTCTTGGCCGTCCTCTGGTAGTCACGGTAACGAAGCACGAGACGCACCAGCTCCGGATCCCTGGTGCTCACCGCCTCCTGAAGAACTGAGAGAGGGATGGAGAGAGAAAAGTAAAACAGAGCCGATCACTCAGGCCTCATCTAAAATTTATGTACATGAGCAATTTAGGGGGCCAGCGAGAACTGAAGTAGGCCAAAGGAAAAGCTGGTACGACCAATTACTGCGGCTCGCCCGTCATTCATCAGACCACCACTTTACTGTTAATCTTACAAGCTGTTCTTCTCTTGAACAATCTTAGAATGATGTTCTTTCTCCTTCTTTACCAGAAAACATGTCTGTATTTGATGCTCTGCAGCCACAGACTCAGAAACGTTCATGACAATAACAACGATTTCACTTCACTGCATTTAACTAATCCCTATGGAGACAAAACAAGCCGGAAGTAACAAGTTAAAGAGGGAGGAGACAGTAAAAAAAAACCTTAGGGTGGGGTGTTGGACTCAAATGAAGGGTGTTATATGAGCAAATATAATTTTAGGGTTAGAAAATTATATTTATATATATTTTATATAATATTTATCGTACTTTGACTAATAAATTACAACACAAGCAGCACTGATTGATACAAACAGTAATTCAAAGCTTTTAACTTTTACCTTGCTCAGCTGCTGCGAAGAATCTGGCAACAACAACATGCTTATCGATTGATGTCCCTGATTTTCACAATAGTAATAATTGTTTATCAGCTACACAACCCACAGATCAACATGCCCACAATGACGAGAGGGAGGCGTTGTTACTTGCTGTTTTATTAAACAAATACTTTCTAAATTTGCTCCTTGGTAACTAAGACTTTAAAGGTTTTTGATGTGGGTAATTAAGAATCAAAGGGTTAACAATAAAACATTTATTTTGACATAAGATGGAAAGAAGTTTTACCACAATTATGAAAGACCATCAGTGACTGGGAGAACGGCTGCGTTCTGGGCGACATGGGGAAGAGCTTTCACATTTCTTTGTATTAGTTAAGGGGCAAAAATCCAACCACATTCTTGTTAAGAATGAGGTTCATGGGAAATGTGGTTCTAATTTTGAACCACTGGTTCCAGAAAGAAACGTCACCACCACGGCTTCTTTGTTTCCTGCAGTGTGAGAATTACTTTGATGACATATTATTGTATGAAATGCTGCTTGTAGGACTTTTATCATGAAACACATTACAGCCCTTAATCTACATGGCCTAATTATACTGTACATAGTGCACGATACCACAACTATACTCAGCTTCCTCCACACTACACACACACACACACACACACACACACACACACACACACACACACACACACACACACACACACACACACACACACACACACACACACACACACACACACACACACTTACCGGTCCATCCATTACGGTTCTCTTTGCTAACGTCAGCTCCGTGCTGCAGCAGCACCCTGGCACAGTCCAGGTAGCCCAGCGTGACAGCCAGGTGGAGAGGGGTCCGACCACGAGGGTCCAGAGACTCTAAATCAGTCTGGGTAAGAGGAGGAGGAGGAGGAGTGGAAAAGAAGAGGACAAACAGCGGTAGATAAAAGAGACACAAATGACAACAGAAAATACGGAAAGAGAGACTGTGACAGGTGCTAATTGATCTGTCACCACTCCAACATGAGCGGCCGGCCACAACACTCCTGTATCCCACTTCTTTTCTGGGCTGTGTGGGTTCAGTATGATCTGCTCTGTTAAACAGGCCGCCACGTCCAGAGCTTTTCACACGGCCTTCGGTCTGCTAGCCTTCAAAAGTTGGAACTAAACTTCAGAGAAGGGTGCCAGTTTCAATCTTGGCAAGAAAAAAGTGGGCAGAAATGAGCGGCACTCTCTTCAACCTGCTGTGCCATCCTGCAAAGTATGTAACCTGCAGCCTCTGTCACCAAAAATACATTTCACAGTTTTTTTTCTTTCTTTCTTGGTCTGAACAAAAAGCATAATTAATGCTCAAGGCTTCACTTCAGCTCTCAGCTCCACTCTGTATTTATAAGCATGTCAACAAGACCTCATTTGTCAGTCAAATTGCATTAGTGTTAATCTTTCATATCAATCACACCAACGCTCTGATACACTGAGCTACAAAGAATCATGGCAGGGAGGGTTTCAAAGCCCTCTCAAATGACAAAAGAAAGTTGGCAGACAGCTGCTGCTAATTTTAGATGCTCAGAATACCGACTTACTGATGCCTTTGGTATAAAAGCCCAAACAGACACATGAAAAGGTGGCGTCAAAGGGCCTGCATCCTGCGATTTCAAGTCAAGAACTTGTTTGACAATTTTCAAAAGACATATTTTCTTTCTTGAGTCCCAGATAGTAGATGTCTGTAAACTAACTGTAGCTTAGCAGGCAATTAGTTTAAATTAGCATAAAGCGTGTAAGCAGGGTCAAACGGTTATCTTCGTTAAAAAAATCCACATGCAGCACCTTTAAAGTTTATGAGGTATGAATTAGTGAAAGTGTTCATCAGGCACACTGAGTTTACTGAATAATTCTGGCACATAAATCATTTTTGCTGACATTTAACAAAGTAAGTGTTAATAAGTGAGGTTTGCTACGTCTTTATGCTAAACTAAGGTATAATTGCTGGCTTTATCTTGACAGCTGTAGCGTGGGACGTTTACATAAATGAACGTCCGTTACAATCAACACATTGCTGGTTATGCCTAAAAATCTGGTGTCTGGTGAGACATTGCTGCTCTGGTTGGCTGTAATAAATGCCTACTGGGCATGCTCAGTAGGCGCTTTAGCCCAATGGTAATTTGAACAGAAATAAAAATAACTCAATCGTGTGGACTTTCCAACTGTTACTGGACCAAATTAATCAAAATCTGTACTGCAGGTGTAAATGAACAGAGATGATTTTTTTTTTTGTATTGGTGCTCCTGGAGGGAAAAACATTGCATTGAATTAGAAATGACTATAAAGCATTTTTTTTTCTTTTTCAAATGAGTATAGGCTGGCATGTAGGCAATACATCAAAGGGACAAAATCCACTGTATATCCACTGGACATGTATTATCTGATTTTGATACAGTTCAGACATGTGAAAAAATACCTCGCCACGGTTGGAAAGTATTGGTCTACTGCAAGTCTTGTGTTTCAAACGCATTTACAGGTGTCAATCCAGGCACCTTGACAAGATTACAGGATGAGTCAGTTGTGTGCTTCCTCTGCCACAGATTATCATATAGACTGGCCAACATGTCATGAATCAGGAAGACTAAGAATCCTTCAAGTGTTTTCATGTCAAACATCCACAACATCCATGCCACTCAGAATCTGTTAATGTTTACATGAGCTGTGGTGCTTGTACACTGTGTGGAAAGTCATGTCTCAACGCACATCATTTGATTTAATCAACGGCTAACGGCACCGCTCTTCATGAAACTGCCAATCCCTCACTCTGTCCATTCTCCAAGCAGTTTTCATGTAGCCTCTCTCTGCAGTGTGGGCCCTCAAAATCAGCAACTTAACCACACTGATCTTAGATGTCCCATCCAATTAAACAGAGCTGCTGACGGCAACCATTATTCAGGGCCTGGGCTGATCCAAGGTCAGTTGTGTTGGTCTGTTGCGGGCTTGAATTCTAATTAAGGATTATTCTCAGCGGTAAGTATCTCAGAATCAACACTTTAATAAAGACTTCAAGGAAGCTGTGGAAAACTTCCTCCAGGAATAGAAATAAGACCATTTGGAGAACATTGTGTTTTCTTATGGTTAGGTCATATCATTAATCTTTATTCTAAATCAAAAATACTGCATGGTGCAGCTGGGCAGGTGAATAGAGAGGGTAGGTCTGAGTCTTTATTGAGCTACACCAGGGCGGAGGGATGAAAAGAAATAAAGGTAAATCTTTACGCAATGGAAACAAAACCAAATTTGCAACACAGTATGAGAAAGCAGGCCAGTTATATTTACTGTTCTCTGTAAGTAATATCTGAATAACAAATGACAATAGCAACTGGCCAAAACAGGCTTCCAAGAAACTCACAACATGAGCAGAGACGGGAAGAGTAAGCCGTTATCAATCATTTAATGCGGCCCTCTGTTTCTCCGATTTGCAAGGGAAATGAAGAAAACCACATGAAACACACACAAACACTGAGGAGTGTCTGTATGCAAATAGACACACAAGGTTACTCACACACTCTTAAAATGCTTTAATATGTACTGAATTGAGTTTAGTAAAACATAACTCAATAATGAGAACATGATACCAGGGTTTCAGAGTGTACTAAATGGGTGTACTATCTCTGTATGATCTTTAGATGTCTGGGTAACAGAGGAGAAAGAGGAAGACAGGCACAAATAAGGTGGGAAGAGAAATTCTTGATAGAAGAAAAAGCCAACAACTATAATATGCAAGACAGGTGGAGATGGAAAGAGAGTGAAAAAGAAAAGAGCAATGCTTGTTCTTCCAAGTGATGGCTACGAGGGCTGAGGAAAGAGAGCAGAAGGAGGAAGAGAGTTAGATGGGGAGCTGAAGGAGACAACAACATGAGAGAGTCCCTCAGAAGCTGTGGAGGCTGGGGAATAGAGGGAGGGAGCGATGGGTGGAGCGTCATAGCAGGAAGAAAGCAAGCAGTCAGCTTTGTTTGTGTGCTGGATAACGAACGGGGTCCAGGTGCGACATGCAGCCACTTTCAGCCCTGTGTGTCTTTAACACAAGCAGTGTCTCAAAGGACGCTGCAGACAACTTGTGCTTGTGCAGCATAAATGTGAAAAACTCACAGAGTCACAGAAAGAACAGTCTAAAGCAAGGTGTCCATCATTTAAACAACATGAGACTGAGAAAGAGAATGAAACCCTCAACTGAATGTTAATGTTGAGTCTCAGAAAAACATTTTCTCCCAAAAATGGAAATGGTATTTTTGGAAAGAAGCACTGAAATAGAGAGAAGCAGAAAGAATAGAACAAAGATGACGGTAAAAATAATAGGCCGAGAGCATTTTTATTTTTTTAAACAACTCGGCTTTTGATTTATTTTTGTCTTTTAATGGCACTTGGACTGTCTCGAAGCTGTCCTTTCATCCATTACTCCCCCCTTTTAAGTGGCCGTGTGTAATGTTGGTGATTATCAGTTTAAGCTTATTTTATAGCTGCACTCGATTTCAATTACTTCTGGATACAAGAGGCAAAGAGAACGGCTGAAATGCAGCATGGAGAGAGATGGAGGGTGAGGGGAGGGGGGGCGAATAACGGAGAGGGTAAACAGAAGCATGTGGTGAGGTGGATAGAGACAGAAACAGAGGGAGGGGAAAGTCAACGAAGGATGGCTGCGGGGCGATTACTGAAGAAGAGAAGGATGTAGAAGGAGACAGGCCGAAGAGAGAACACAGGATGCAGCCAGGGAAACATCAGAATAATCCACTGAATTGAAGCTTAGCTGCTTCCCCTTCTCTTCAACCACACCTAATGTAGCTGCCGTCTTGATAAAAGAAGGATGAAAAAGGATATGAGAAGTACTCAAGCTGTCTTCTTGGCTTATATATATTTTTTTTTTTACCTTTTTCGAAGTCAGAACTTGCCAGAGTATAATAAACTACCACACACATTCTCATCAAGGCCTTTCTCTGCACCTTCACTCAGTTTTGGCCTTTTCAGTGTTTTGGTGAGGCACCCCCAGTTTTTGGATTGATACTTTGGTCCAGCAACCTTTCCATCATCAGCTCTCCTTTATCATGATTTGTTTCCAACACTGCAACAGAGCACCTAAACCCTCGTCAAATCTTCTAAACAACACGAGGCAGCATGTGAGAAATTTGTTGTGATGACACCCTCGAGCGGTATCAGAAAACAGCCTCAAACTGTAGCATCTGTGAGCTGTGGCTCATTTGGTCCAATTTGCATCAGAAGTAGCCGGGACGGGGAGAAATTGTGACAGACAGTGGTCAGAGTTACCAGAGCAGTTCACGGCAGTTCAAACTTCAATGATAGAAAACAAAGGAGGCAAAAAGCGGGCAGGCAGCAGTGACGCAAAGTGACGTAAACTGAGCAATTCAGTGGGCTTCACATCAACACGGTTACATCAGCAACAAGCACACACGTGTGCACACTCACACACAAACATGCACACACACACGTGTGCACACTCACACACACACACACACACACACACACACACACACACACACACACACACACACACACACACACACACACACACACACACACACACACACACACACACACACACACACACACACACAGGCCCAGGAGCGCCACTTAAGTCAGAGCTAATGTCCTCCCACCACTGCATGCTGACCTGCAGACATACTGACATACTTACTCATTCACATGTGAACAATGTTCACACACACACACACACACACACACACACACACACACACACACACACACACACACACACACACACACACACACACACACACACACACACACACACACACACACACACACACACACACACACACACACACACACACACACACACACAAAGGTCTAAATCATGATGAAAAATACTTCCCACTCCCACATTTACACAATAAAGACACAAGGAAAAAATAGATGTTTACAGCTAATGGGGCATGCAGTCTGTCTCTGTCACACACACACACACACACACACACACACACACACACACACACACACACACACACACACACACACACACACACACACACACACACACACACACACACACACACACACACACACACACACACACACACACAGATGACAATCTCGCTGGCCTTATTATGACCTTATTACTCCGGCTCTTCACTCGACAATGACATCACAACAGAGGGCATGACTGTGGTCATGTGAAGTCTGTGATGGAGGGTGTGCCACATGGAGCTGACATTGTTTACAGTAACATTTCTCTGGCTAGATGAATGTTTTTAATGTTGACTACCCAGAGAGTAAGTGAAGCACTTGGCCAATCACAGCACACACTGTAACTTACCACATAAAGATAAGAAACTTCGAATAACATTATCTCCAGTTCTTTTCAAGTGCCTCAATGAGCTGTGGCAGTGAGACAACATGCGCAGCAGGCCTTTTACACAGCAGACAGCAGACATTTTGACTTGCCGTTGCAGGAAGAGCACAGATAAAACAAATTAAATGTCATTAGTAACATGTGATTTTCCTGCTGTCACGTGTGAATGTCATCTGGGAAAAAGAAATCGATACCAGGATCCGGAAATGAATCATGTGGAATTCATGTGGGATGCAATATGTGTAATAAAGGCCTGTATGACAAAAAAATAATGAAATAAAAGACAAAACCTCCTCTATTAGAACCAAACTAACCAACTAATATCAACCAAACGTTATGTTTCTCTGAAACAGATGGAACTGATCCTCGACAGTGATACACTCATTGTAAAGTTTAAGGAAAGTTCATTTATCTCTTGTCAAAAATTAGTCCAGAAAGTTGATAGCATGTCTGAACCGGCTGCTTAGGTTAGCTGAGCATAAACCTCTCCTTTAATAACCTCACTCTTCCTTTGCTTGCTCCTGTTTCCTGGCCACACTCTCTTACTCTCTTGTCTTGGCAGATGTGGCCGCCCCTTCCTGCTCTGTAGTAACCTCAGCGTTCCTGCCGACCCCATCACCTGATCTTCCCCACCAACTCACTCACCTGTTCCCGTTTTCCTCATGAGCTGCCTTGTATATATACCAACCACTTCAGTCACCCGTTGCCATTATTGTCTGCGTATTGTTCCTTGCAGCCTCTTGCCTGTTTGATTTGCTCTCCTGCTCTCCTGCTGGGGGATTGACCCACGTTTGAAAATGACTTACAACTTAAACTGTCTCTTTATCTGTTTGAGTTTGAATCTGCTGTTACAAAACAGCTTGAAACAGCCTGGCTCTTTCTAAAGGCACCAAAATCCGACCACCAACCATTGACAAAAAACATGAGCTTTGTATTTCTCCCTGTTTGTAGTCTTTATGGCAAGCTAACTGCTAGCTTTAGTGACATATTTACCATCAGAGTGGTATCAATGATATGAAATGCAATGAAAGTGAATAAACTCGCTTAAGTATTTAACCATAATCCATAGCAGACAGATTAATGACAGAATTAGAGAAGCTTTTTTTTGCTACTGCTTCTGCAGTCTCTGTTGCTTTTTCCAGCAACCGTTTAACCTTTTTCTTTTGCAAAGGAATATAAATGAGATTGTCATTAGTGTGCAGACACTACAAAACATTTCATCTAGTCTGCTGTTCAACCAGAGAAAGTGGTGATATATTACTGTTGGATGAATCCTCTGGAGAAAAATGGAGAAAGTATCAGCATCATGTCAAATGTTCTCATTGTGATGACATTCTGTGTAGTTCCTTGATATAAACTTTGCATTAATAATGATATGTGAGGATTGTTTTTCTCACTGAGGCAGCTCTGCATGTGTTTGCATACAATTTTGACTTTGTTCGTGTTTCTCCTTTCATGCGTCCATCTATCTTCTTTTCATCCTTATATGACTCCCTCCATTCTCTATTTCTCTGAAGCTTCTTTAAGGTCGTCATCATTTTTTGGGGCCTTTTTCTCTGTCCTAACTCTATTCTGTTTTCCTCACCCTCATAATTTAATCCTTTGCTTCATCTACTCTTCTTTCTCTTTTCTGTCTCTCCTTAACCCGTAGCAGCTCCTTATAATCAAACTCTATCCTTTTTTAATGGCTCACCCTCCGCACTGTTTCATTCATTCCCACCCTCCCTCAATAGTGAGCTGAGGTTGCATTATTGATAGGCGTCTCTATCTGTGGCATCTGCCCCCCCCCCCACCCACCTCTCCCCTCCCTAACCCCCTCCACCCTCCATGTGTGCCAGGCCTGATGCAGCTTGGCAGGTACTTAGGCCCACATCAATCTTTCATATAAACACCACAGACACGCGCACACACACACACACACACACGCGCGCGCGCACGCGCAAAACTGTGCTTATACACATACAGCAGCTTTCCCAAAATGTTTGTGCATGGGGCACAAAGGAGCAGAGGGTGGCGGTGGGAGGGAGGAGTGTAAAAATAACTTTTCCTCCCCCTGCCTCCCTTCTCGCTTCTGTGATTCTCCATCCAGAGGAGACTTTGACAAACGCTTCACCGCCTGAGAAACACTGATCCATTTTCATTGTGACACCCGCTTCCGAAATAAAAGGCCAGTAAAAAAAATCTGCGTCACAGATGAGAGGGTGAGCAGAACAAATGGTGATGATAACATCCACCGAAGAACAAAACCTCTCAAAAAGTCTCATCTCCACACGGCCGCGATTCATTTCTCACTTGCGCAGGTGCATTCGAAGGCTGGAAATACGACGAAAAAACATCAAGCAAAAAAACGCTGACCTACATTCCAGCATATTTAATGTTTCTCTGTTTCACTGCACTTTGTCTGTTTACTGTCAGAACGAGTCTCAACAGACAAACATCAGGATACAGACAGAAATCAAGGAAGCACAATCAGGGCACCTTGCTGATGGTACTTTCAGGACAGCAACAGAAGCTACAAGAGAGCTTCTCTGATGGTTATCTAAAGGTGCCGTCATCTGGTTGTTCCACTGAGCTGACAGACCTCACCAAAACACCAGCAAAGACAGAGAGAGAATAACTGCAGAAGAATCAGGCACTCATAGAATAAATCTTTTCTTTGTTTTTTTAATGAGGCAGGCTGTGTATACGCTACACCAAACCATAATCACATCATGCATTCTGATGGAGTGTAACACCACAGCGGTCACTTTCTTACTTACTGTGTGTGAGCATGTGAATTACGTAGCCTTCTCAGGTAAACCCAGCGGTCTGCCAAGATAAAGTTGCAGTTAGCTCGGACTAATAATTAAATCAAAGGGTCTTTTTTTTTGGGACATTCTGCATATTGAAGTCAGAAATTGGGTGAGCAAAGGTAACTAAATATAATGATTTTTATATGTGTAGCCTATACATAACTTCATTTTTTGCATTTGTCAGTGCAAAAAAAAATAAAAAAAATCTGCAACATAATTAGCATTTCACCTTGAAACCAACGGGCAAAGCAGCGTGACAAATTCATAGATTTAGAAATGTAAAGGGTATCGATTCGGTTGAACTTTCTACAGAACAATTGGAAATTACTTTCATCCATCCACCCATTGTACTCACTTCATCCTGGTCATGGGGTTGATGGAGTGTATCCAGGCTGATTTTCAACAAAGGCAGGGTACACACAGGACAGGTCGCCAGTTCTAGAAACTATCATCTGTCAGAAAACTAAATTTATAGTCATGGCTGTGTCCTGAATATGGAAACCCTGGCTATCGTCCCGTGCAGCCTCTTGCCTGCTTGATTTGTGCCTGATTAACTACTAAATTCTGGTGTCCCGATGTCCAGTCAGCCCTCTTTTGGATTTGTTTGCCACTACAGTATTGCTCTCCTGCCAAGGGGACTGAGCCTTGTCTAAAAATGACTTGCGCCATACTGTATATTTACATGTATTTATCCAGATACAGTATGTATGATTAGCGGAATTCTTCAATTACACAATGCCTACTCCTCACTGATTCCAAACTGGCAAAGGCAATCGAGGAAGCCCAGTTTTTTGAAGGGCTGCAGCTAAACTGAAACTTGCCTTAAATAAACAGCATCACAGACACTATAGTGATTATCATAAACACAGCATGCACGAGCAATCCTTGATTAACCATGCCATTATCAGTAACAGTGGATTGCATTATTAAATCAAATCTAGGATCGGATGTTGTTTAAACGACAGAATGATACAAGCTTCTTAAGTTAGTAAAAGTAAACATTTTTAGGGACAAACAAGTGGTTTGGAATGATTGATATATTCATTAACCGTTAGAATAAGGCAAATATCCATTCATTGTCAGAGTTGAGATGGCATATGGGCAAGTATGGCAGACTAGTCACACTTCTAGAGGGAAACTTGCACTTGTGTCTTGGGGGCTTCACCACTGACCACAGGTGCGGACTGGGACGTGAACTCACTGGCTGACTCCCTCTTTCCCACCCCGTACAGCACAAAATAGCTTCAGCTGACGCAACCAGCTGCTCTTCTACCTCGGACAGCTGCTCACCTGTCAACCTTAATGGGAGAAGCCATCCATGTCCATGACAGAAGCTTGGCCTCAGATTTGGAAGAACACTTGTCTTAGGTGTTGCTGCCCAGACACGTCAACCGGCGATCAGCAGATTGCTGCACAGTGGAGGTTGCAGGCAGATGAGGCTCTCCAACTTAACATGTCATCGAGGAACTGATGAACATGATGGGAATATCACTACCGCAGAATCATTTTAAAGCATATTAAAAAAGGAGTTTGACCCTTCAGACTCTTCTTGATCTGCTTCCCAAATTGAAGACAGGATCGCGGGGCTCATGAGTCACTCCAAATTGAGTTTGAGGACATGTGCACAGGACACAGGACATGTTTGAGCCCTGTCTGGGCGATAATGACCTCTTATGAGATGATAGCTGTCCTACAAAACCGCATGAAAGATTAACACAACTGTGCATAAAACCTACAGTTAAAGACCACGGTTGAAATATTCAGATGTTGAAATGCTTCGCCAATTCTCAGGGTGGCGCTCAGCTGGTAATGAAGACGCAACAGTAGCATGTCATTAGGTTTAAGTTGTGTTTTAGAAAACTCAGTGATTATAACCATGCACGGAAACTATGCTAAAGAAAGATCAAAGACAATGACTTGATGATAATCTGACTGTTCATGGCTCGTCCTTCTGTTGGAAACTCACTGTTCCCTGGAAGGACCGGATAGAGGACGCCTATAAGCATAAGAAGGACAGATATCTGGCAGAATGTAGAGGGCAGAAGTGGAAGGCCCACTGTGAGCTATATCGGACACCCAGCCTCTGAGGGAAAGAAATGCCGCAAAGAAAATCATCGAGGCTGTAGTAAAAAGTGTTGAGGAGGCTATGAATCAAAAGGGTTGGCCCACAGAGTAGCTACAACTTGGACGCAAGCCAGGAACTGATCACTCCTGACAGGCTGCTTAGTGAACTAAGACCTGAAAACACACTCTGACCCCGGGTTCACCATCAACCATCAACTGGTCGTGTGTCCAAGTCACACCACCTTGTGTGTATCTTTCCCTCTCTCTCACAGTTCCAGCAACGTAATTAAATCTGACCCTTAGTGGTATCTCTTTGTGGCTTTGCTGCGCTGCAATGTGAACTTGGGTTTTATTACACTAAGGAAAGTGAGAGGTGTGGCGATGGGTTTAATCCAAGGACGGCTGGGGATAAAGGGAGATGGAGGTTACCAGGGAAAAAGGACAAGGACTTTACGCAGTGGGTAGATTTCAGAGAAGAGAAGAGAAGAGAAGAGAAGAGAAGAGAAGAGAAGAGAAGAGAAGAGAAGAGAAGAGAAGAGAAGAGAAGAGAAGAGAAGAGAAGAGAAGAGAAGAGAAGAGAAGAGAAGAGAAGAGAAGAGAAGAGAAGAGAAGAGAAGAGAAGAGAAGATGTTAGCGGACAGTTGCAATCAGCCAACAGATGGTCACTGTAAAGATCCAGGGCCAGAGTGAAGGCAATGAACCCGTGAGCCTTCATTTATGGCTCCCATCCGTCAAGCCAGCCACCCAGCGTAAGATTTTATAATGCTGATTTAACGTTAGCACCCTGCCGAACGCATCATAATCAAACCATGCACTGAGAAGGAAAGAGCGACAGGTCGGACACAGAAAGGACAAGAAACAGAAATACAGAAATCTTATGGTCATTTCCTGCCTTAGTCTTCACACGGTCCTGTTTTTTTTTTTTTTTTTCAATTACTCAGTGCTTTTACGTTTGTGTGCAACTAAGACAGAGTCTGTTAATGGTCAAAGTCTGTCATTATGTCCCCCCCCACACACACACACCTTCTCTGTACTTCTCTGCTCACTGTCTTCACTCCCGTCATTACCTTGTTTGTGCCTGCGCTCCTTGGTTCAGCGTTGCCTCCTTGCTTTTCCCAATCCAACCTCTCTTTACCTATTTGGCTGTCAGTTCTCTATTGAACATGCCGCGGGTAGAAACAGCACAAAAAAAAAAAATCTCATCTCAAGAGCTATCATCCCTTCTTTTATCTCCCACTGCTTTTTACCCTTCCTACTTTACGCCCCCTCCCATCTCTTTTTTTTTTTTTTTAAAACTTTTCTCTGTGGTCTGCTGAGCGACTTTATTCAACCACCCCTCCTGTTACTGTGTTTGGTTCTCCAGTAACATCACATTTCATCTCACTCACACAAACATTCTGCACATGGCACGCACTCCCGTCCAAAAAGTCTTTCAAATCAGGCATTTAAAAAGAAACTTTGAGCTTCCTGTAAGCTGGATTGTTGGAAAGAAATAAGAGTGCGATCAGAAACAGTGCCGGATATTTGATGCATGCACATGCTGGAATAAAATGAGTCTCATCATTTCACCAAAGGCTGGGCAGACTTTAAAAAGCTCGGATATGGAGACAGCTGTAGATTACCTTTTTTTATATATATATATATTGTACAGAAGCACAACACAAAGGTCAGTAATATTATACTGTACTTCCACAGCTGAGTGGCGTTCATCAGAGAATGAACATTATCATACAATATCTGCACAATACTGCCTCTGTTATTTGGGGCTGCAACAGCATGGCCATAATGTGGCATCCTAATGGCTATTGTGTGATATCATAGGGACTATCACAGCGCACTGTGTTGTAATAATATTTGTTCCAACGGGGATTATGCAGACATCTTACTAATATTCTTCTTCTGCTTCTGTGCTGCTCCTCACAGTCTTCTTCTCTCATGGTTGTTTACAATAGGAATCTGCCTCTGTCTTCACTCTCGCAAGAAGTGGAACACAAATTCACTTCAGTTTGACAAGTGTGAGTTAAGTGAGGGTCGGATCCTTTAGTTATACATCCAATCAAATACAAGAAACAACAACAAAACCCAGTCAAATAGTTACAAACTCAGTGCAGTTAATATCTGTATGAACTAGATTTACAGAGGTTAGACGTGCTCAGGAGGGTTCACTACAACCAAACCTATCATTGTTTATAGGAAACTAACTGGATCATGTTCAGTGTTGTAGACTCTAATGTTTTCTGCAAACTGTTTCCAACTAACAAACTGGATGTGATGCTGATTTTCACTTTGTGTAGTTAATTGTCTACTAGTTACATCCGGACATGTCATACATGCAGAATGTGGTTAACAAAACTACATAGTTTACCTCATCATAACTAACCCGCCTGCTTCTCTGTGTTTTCTGTCATGTGGTTGACCAAGCTGGATATTATCGCAGTTGGTCAATGAGAAATGTAGGTTGGTGGCCTTGATTTGTGTGTTAGCAATATTCCAACTCGTGAGTATGGAAATTTAAGTCTCGGTCACTGCATGACATACTGTGTCCTGGTTATGCACAGCGGAGAGGCCAAGTAGGCCTTGGACTTACACGGCAAGGTAATATCTGTGTCCCGATTTACTCAAGTGGTGATTTTAGAAGCTCAGGAAAGATGAAGAGTTTATATTTCAGTACTCCTGAAGCATTCAATTTCCATCACTTTCCTGCAGCTCTAAAAAAAGAAAAGAAATCTTTGTGCTGTCAAAATGTGCTGAACTGACCAGAGCCATGGTAGTGCCACAGTCATCCAGAACAATTCTTGACATCTGTCATCAGCATCACGTGTGCGCATGTGTGTGTGTGTTTTACATATGTGAGCATGTTGTGAGTCTGCTGTCCTTGTTTAAGCAGCACCATATGTGACAAGGGCCTCAGTTTACAACAAAGTATGTCATAAAGTGTCTGTCAGATCACTTCTGGAATCTGATGCAGATTTGATGCTAATTTTATTAGTTTCTGATGTTTCTGATCTACCATCAAACAGAACTAGTTGATTAGTGACATTGGCGGTCTAAAAGAAGGCCCACAGAACTGCCATGAAGGAACAAGGAATAATTGTTGGGAAAAATGGAAAAAAAAAAAAAATCAGACTGTCTTCTACTTTTTTGTTTTGTTGATGCATGTTCGGGCACCAACAGATTTAAGGCCACATTTCAGTAAAAAGTATGACCTTTATAAAATTCAATATGTAAGCAAGAAGCCAGGATTCACAGAGATGTTAGGATTTGTCAAAATTTTTAATTTCATACAGATTTAGGGTCACACAGTGCTGGCTTTTCATCAGGTTACCGTTGTGGCGAACTATATCATAGAATATATCAACAAGACGTTTGTAGGTGTGGTAAAGCTTGCCAACTAAACCAAAAACTCCAATAAACAGAAGTTATTGAGCACCAGCAAATGGAGGATAACTGATCTCACTGATTTACTGAAGCTCATCTGCATGTTAGTACTTGAGATGTGTTTGGCTTAGTTTATAAAAAAAGATCAAGGGTATGATACAAAAAAAAGGTCCTGGGTTCAAAAGCAAAGCAAAAAAAGCAATAAATTTGCATCATAAAATATGAATAGATACAAGGGTTCCTGAAAAATTAATGGCTATCTGTGTAAAGCAAACACAGCCAAAAGTTTCAGTTTAGAGAACTGGAGGTGAAATTTTACCTCGAGTACAGCAGTGAGTCAATTATTGATACTCATTAACACTTCAAATTGCAGACCCAAAAAATACAATGCAATTATGTTAAATGTATGAGGTGCCTACTTGTACTAAATTATACACACATGGAAAGAAGTTAGGAATAAAAAAAATGAGTCAAAAATTCTGAATTTAAAAAGGGGTGTGGTAATAATTTGATATCTTCTTACATTACCACATGTAGTGCTATATTAATAATTACAATGCAGAATTACTTCATTACTGAGCCATGTTTATAACAGGATGCCATCTTGAAACTCAGCACCCGGGCTGCATGCATCTTGGCATGTTGCAGCCATCAGACAAGGTTGAGTATCTGTTAGGAAATTGGTGTGATGCTCTTGTCGTGTTTCTCTGGCAGAGTTGACAGAGATGGTGCGGTCAGACAGCTAACATGTCCGCACTGCATCAGGACAAATCTCACAAGGAATCTGTTGGGATATTGGTTGTAAAATCATCCTGACATTAACTGAATTGGACATCACAAATTTGGACCAGTCGAATGAAAGTGAGTGGGTCACAGAAGTATTAAGATTCATCCACTGAGGACCATGAACATCTGCTCCGTATTAAATTTCTCGGCAATCCATCCGATACTTGTCAAATTATTTTCAAGTGTCGTACTGACCGACCAGCCGACGCTGTCATCGTCTCAGATGACACCTTTATACTGACTAAAAATGTGTGTCATGCATTTCACAATCATAGCTATAATAACAGTCAGGGGTTAACTGGTAAATGTCACTACAGCACTTCTTTATTTTAAATATAGGGACTGTGCACCTTGATAGCTGCTTGCCGACCATTTTGGTGTAAAGTAAAAGCTTCCTGGGTTATGATTTCATAACCACAAGAAGGTAAGGGTGTGCATGCGTAGGCAAGTGTGCGTAAATGTGTGTGGGCAAGTGTGTCCGCATGGGTACAAATGTGATGTCTTGGAACTGCTGCATGATGTGAGCACTCAAAAAACAATTTTATTCACCTGCAGTACATATCCTATACAGTGGGGAAATGCTTCAGTAACATGTCTGACTTCACAAGCATGTGAATAGCAAGCACATGATCGTGTAGTTCTTATGATATTGTCTGGTCCCTCTCACAAAGCTGCAGCTACAATAATCCTACCAGTGTGAGACAATAATTATCCACGCTTTTAAATCTTACATTCATCCTATCTGGAAACTACAAGGCAATACAACACCTTAATGATTCTATCACTGTATTTACTGTGGTGGTTGGCAACTGTTCGCCCACATGCTTCAAGATCCGCATTGTCTCACCCACTCACAAATGGTTTAGGTGCTGGTGGGAAGGTGGAGAGCCTACAGTTTTGAGTAGCAAGAATGCTGCTGACACACAGGCATAAAGCACCACTGACTCTGACAAACACACACACACATACACACACTGCAACACCACCAGGCGGCACTTTGAATTTTTTCCAGGAATAAACTCCTGACACATCTCCCCATGCATATTAAAATGAGTGGGAGGATGGGTATTTCAAACACAGTACACACCACATGTAAAGCCTGTTGTGTCTCACGATAGGATTTAAAAAGGAATGGCGATAAGGAATAGTCAATGATAAAGTCTTAATATGGTCTACAAGTGTCTCCCTCCACCCACCACATAACAATTAACTGCGCTATTACAGACCAGGTTCTTGGATGAGGTGCTCCGTGGATGGCAGCTATAGCACCACCATTTAGCCTCGGACCTACACACCCATATGATCGCCTGTAATAAGGCAACAGGCCCCGTGTCTGTGGAAAAAAAAAGATGTTTGATCGCTCTTCTCTGTCTCACCTGCTCGTTCGTTGCCAGCTCCTTCTCCAGCTGTCGCTGCTTGTTGTGCCACACCAAATAGTGGACAGGGTAACGACTCTTCTCCGGAGTTTTCTTAGCAGAAATCATCCTCGGATCATAGTTTGCCTCCTCCTCTTTCTTCACTGTGGATTGTAAGAGCACTTTGTCATGAAATTACGCTGTATTATCAAGCCGATCATCCTTCATTTGGCGGTGATGCCCAAAGGCGTAGAGGGGCAACCTTACGCGTCAGTGGCTGACTCCCTACTCGCTCTGCTCAGAATAAACGGCAAAGCCCCGTGAAATCAATTAAAAAAATAGAAACCACCCCTGCTCGTTTGATTGCCACAGTAGATTAGGCTACACTTTTATTTCTCATCCACCCGTTCCTCCGCGTCTTGCTCTCTCTCTCTCTCTCTCTCTCTCTCTCTTTCCCCCCTGCCTAGTCCAACACGTATACCTTCCTCCTCCTCCTCCTCCTCCTCCTCGCCTCCCATCCGGTGGTTACTGAGAGAAAGATGCGTTGACAAGCTGCAATGAAATGTGCGCACACTCAGCCAATCGGCTGCCGGGGATGTTCGTGATAAAACGCATGGCTCATGGAAAAGAAACCGCAGTATCGAAATCACATTCATGTTTAAAAAGGACTAAAGCCTTAGAGGAATCTCATATTGTATATATTGATTGCAAAAAATAATTATATAAACCTGTTCAGAAATAAAATGCATAGGGCATTTCAAGTTTAAATCAATGCTGAAGTTTTAGTCCTGTGGAATTTGTGTCCAATATCCTGCTTTATGGTTATTTATAACACCTTCTTTGTGGTACTAGGCCTATTTGTAGTTATAGTTGTAGCTTGAAATGTATTTTTGACGTTTGTGTTTTGTGTATCAGACTGAAATAAAACACTATTGATAACGATAATAGCAATGACAAAATAAATCCACTTTGTTTAAGTGTCAGATATACAAATTAGTCTCATGGTTAGTATGTTTAAAAAAAAGTCCTGCAATCAAAACCATATAAGTAAAAGTATTATCGGCAAGATACATTTAAAGTACCAAAAGTAAAAGTACACATTGTGCA
Organism: Brachyistius frenatus; assembly: GCF_029030835.1. Lineage (NCBI taxonomy): Eukaryota > Metazoa > Chordata > Actinopteri > Embiotocidae > Brachyistius > Brachyistius frenatus. Next base: position 3,042,557 of record NW_027210600.1, read on the forward strand.
GTAAATACTCCCTGTCAGTGTTTTACAATTATATGATATGTTTTATGATTAATATTCTGTTGAATTAATGTTCAATTTAGTGGTAATTATTTAAGGTTGTGTTTATTTACTACTTTATGTATTCAATGTTAGTTTTAAGTGCAGCTTGTATCGTTTCTGTTCTGTAAGAACCATATATTGCAGCTCTAAAAAGTCACCAAGCTCAGAAAAACAATGCAATTTCTGTTGAATCCAAGTGGGCTTTAAAATATTTGATATAGTTTTAAAAGTAGGCGATTTTTCTTCAACCTATCAAGGAACTAATCATTCAGTTTGGAAAAGAAATCTGATTAAAAAAAAAAAAAAAAAAAAAAATCACCAAATTTGGAGACGTGGTTTTCACTGGACAGAAAGGGAGTGAAAAACTCAAAATGTAGTAGAGTAACAATATTTGCCACTGAGATTTAGTGGAGTAAGAATAAAATAGCATAAGATGGAAATACTCAAGTAAAAAAAAAAAAAAAAAAAAAAAAAAAAAGGGCCTACCTTCAAATTGTACTCGAGTACAGTAGGCTTTACTTGAGTAAATGTACTTCGTTACATTGCATCACTGGACTTTTATATGTGTGTATTGAACTGCCTGTGAGATCTGTGTGTCACCCTGAAGGACGTGTGTGTGTGTGTGTGTGTGTGTGTGTGTGTGTGTGTGTGTGTGTGTGTGTGTGTGTGTGTGTGTGTGTGTGTGTGTGTGTGTGTGTAAACTGACAGCAGGTAGAGAGCTGCCGTCTCTCGGTGAGCTGCAGCCAATGCAGCGGACGGATTTACGGTAGAAATATCCCGATATGAGATTCACACGGACACGTTCACTATGTTCACATGACTTGGGAGTTCAGCAGTGAGACCGCAGGAGCATAAAAAAAACAAAAACGGTGAAATTCAACCGTCAGCTGGCCGTGAGAGGAGGAGGGAGAGGAGAGGAGAGGAGAGGAGGGGGGGGGGGAAGCCCCATCACAACACACCCGGCTTCCGGGGATTCAGGAGCCGCATCGCTTGACGGCAGACGTCGGTCGGTTCGCTCGGAGGTTGGGGGGGGGGGACGAGACGGGAGAACAGACTCACATCACCGCCGACATCCGCCTCTGGATTTCAGCCACTTTTCGAGATGTCAAGAAAGCTCCAAAGGACGGAAGTCTGCGCCGACTGCAGTGCGCCAGGTAGGGAGGAGGGAAATAAAATAAAAATACACCATTGTGTTGGGGAGGGAGGGAGGGGGGGGGGGGACATGTCGGGACCACAGGGCCGGAGTTGCGGTGACTGTCGGCGGGTCCGCAGAGCAGGAAAACGGCCAGCGTCGTTTAAGGCCCAAAATAAACAAGTGAAAAATAGGCGTGTTGTCCCCAAACAGCTGCTCAACGTCGGTGTAACTCACCGAGCAAGCTTTGACAAACGTCTTCACGTGTGAGGACGACCCGCAGTGGAGGACACGTGTTGACTGATGTCTCCACTTTGAGACACGTTTGTTTTGGTCTCCGGGACAGACTTCAGAAACACGTTAGCTTAGCTTGGCTAGCCCTTTTTTTTTTTTGACTCGCTGCCCAGCTGGCTGCTATTAGGACTGACTTTTTATTTATTTTTACACAGACCGGATTGTTCTTAACAACCAATATCATGTTTAATTTTAAAACACCGTTGTGTTACTGCTAATTTTTGCTTTGCGGCATTTTAAGTTTTTTTTTTTTTTTTTTTAGCTTACCTCCGACGTTAGCCACTCGAGCTAACTTTGAGCTAACAGCGACTAGCCAGCAGTTTCTACTGCATTTAGCATTCGTTGTTTTTAACATAAAACTCCATAAAAAAAACCCCCAACAACCTAATTTATTGAAAGTTTCTATCTGTTCAGCGCGCTCATTTCTCAGGAATCGTCTTTCCGCACTTTATAAATCAAATAGTCCCTCACGATGAAGATGTCGGGACATACTCTTCATTTTGAAGCCTGCCCAGATGAGAGGAGCATTTAAACTCAATTCAGCATCAAGTTGAGAAGAAGTGAGAGTTGTGCATTGATCCGGACGCAGACGGGCCTCCTACAATGACCATTCATATCTGCACCTCCTGTCTTGCGTAACGAAGCCTCACATGTTCAGTTTGAAGCCCTTGATCATTGGTGATCTTGCTCATCCGTGTGTACAGGGATCACAACAGCTGCTCTCTGCACAGCTGCTCCCCCTGATAGCTCAGTGTGTGTGTGTGTGTGTGTGTGTGCAGGCTGTCATTAAGCTTAAAGGACTTAACTTACTCAGTGTTCAAACCCTTTCCAGCTACACCTTGCTGTCTGATTCATGCTTCGTCTTTTCCTCAGTTGCTTCCCCCCCCCCCCCTCCTCCTCCTCCTTTCGTAATCTGACCTGCATTAAAACCCCTCTGGAACTCTTTTCCGTGAATTTTTCCAGGAAAATCCACGGGCTTTATTTCAGACGAATGAACCCTGTCAGGAGGAAGGAGATGCTCCGTGTCGGTTGAAAGGCGAAGTTTACGTCGGTGTACCTGTCACCGGCTGTACGTTTCTTCTCTACGCCGTCGGCTCTCTGCGTGTCGCCCTCCTCCTCCTCCTCCTCCTCCTCCTCCTCCTCACGACGACGTGCGCAAACACCCGGTGCCTTCTGCAAAGTGCTGACCTCGCTGCCGGTGATGGGCCACCTCCCTGCCGGCCAGCTTCGTGTCATACCGGGGGATAACTCGATGGCACGGCTACAAAGGACGAGCGGCGCTCCCGTTTCTTAGCCAAGCCCTCAGGAGGCTTTAATGTCGCACCGTGGCAATCTGTACAGTTTATAGCAACAATGAATCATCTTGTCACGATAGTAGTGAAATCTTTATTGAGCACAGATGCCATTGTTTAAGAAACAGAGACTCTTGTGAAAGCCTTTCGAGCAGTTTGACAGTGGCGTCGGATTTGTGTTTTATCCTCAACTGTCAAGCCTTGCTGTTGATGTTGTGACCTGTGTTTGGCTAAATTCAAGAATCCAAACAGAGAGAAAATAGAAAACGGTGCGTGTGAACAAAGTTAACCTAATAGCGACCCGCACCAGCAAGTCCACCGACGAGTCTGACCATTATACTGTATGTTAACAGGGTTATTTAGAGCGAGGAGATTCCTCCAGGGAAATACGAATCAGCCTGTGAAAAGTTATTGTGAAGAAACTTAACCAGTCACCAGTCAGATGATGTAAATGCATGTCGTGTTACTTCACCAAGTGTTTTCCATACTTTATTCATCACCATTAGGCCGAATGGTCATTATTGCACATGTTTGATGCCGGCTTAAGTGACACTTATAAAAACACCTGTCAATACCGCAGTGATGAATTAGGCCAACTTTAGGCAAAATTATGTCATGCTGCAGGTTTGGCCAACACAGCCCTGCTAATAGCCTATCTAGGTCTAATAGCTTAATGGCGTAGCCTCATATTGATCCAGCGGGCCGAACAAATAGTGTAGCCTGTGGGAGTTTTTATATTTATTACACAGATTAAGGAATTAAATTGCTGCAGTCTGGCCTTCGCAGCCTCCGGCCTGCTGCTCTAAACTAGGCTGTAGCTCTTGTCACAGCCATTTTGCTTTTGCTGCTGGTTTTTCTGCAGGCAAAAAAAAGTATTAAAACGTGTCAGTTCATCTGATGACGGACTATTTTAGCTCCATTAATACCATAAGCCCAGACAGTTTCATCCCAGCCGCAGAGCCGCTAATACAGACAGTAGTTATATGCGTGTTTGTGCATGAACGCTGTCCATGCAAGTGTGCAGATACTTGTTTTGATTTTGCAGACTGCATTCACTCATCACCTCAGGGTCCTGAGGGCATGAACATGACCCAGACTGTATGACAAGTCTTTCAGTGTCAGTAGACTGACGTTGGCCTTTGCTGCTGCTCCCTTTCATCCTCCCTTCATTCATCCTCATGTTTTCTTCTCTTGAATAATCAGGTACTTGTATTGGGTAGAAAAAAATTAGACCCCCCCCCCTTGAATTGTACGTCATTGCAATGTTGCACCAAATAGATTAAAACAAACACAGGTTGATATTACTGTCAAAAACTTGTGACATTTAGGGGTGATCTGGGGGTAGATTAAACGGAGCGTAAAGTACGTTTCAGTTGAGTTTTAGGATGCTAAATTCAGAGTTGAGTTGTTAATGTAGCCTGGTTGAGATTTTTAAGTGCAGACTGCTCTGTTGACGCATTTCAGATTATTTACAAAGCTGGGAAGTCTGTCACACACAGCATTTTATGGTGATTGTAATACCATCAATCTATTTCAGACCCGGGCTGGACCAGTATCAACCGAGGGGTCCTGATTTGTGACGAATGCTGTTCGGTCCACCGCAGCTTAGGCCGACACATCTCCATAGTCAAGCACCTGAGGCACAGCGGATGGCCTCCCGCACTGCTGCAGGTAAGGTTGAAGAAAAGAGGACAAATTAAAATAGGGAGGGGCTGGAAAAAAAATGAAAGCATATACAGTACTGATGTGCAGAACGATGCCACAAAAGGAAGACCCAAGTTCAGAAATCTGACTCAGCAGAGAGGATGCAAATCCATACACAAAGCTTCTGCTTATTTCTTCTACAGAAGTTTGACTTTTGGTCTGTGAATGTTATATTCCGTGCCTGCCCTAGTTTTGTGCATGTCGGTATCTAACGCAGATTGAGTAACTTCAACTTTATTCTGTAATTAACAAGGCCTGAAAAAAGTGGGAGTTTTTGGCCGCATTGGTTCGAAAACCAGTTTTGATTCCAGAGCAGACCATCCAAAGAAGATTAGCATTAGGGATGTGCTTTGGCTTCACTCAACAGAATGTACTTGTGATGGTGAACCGTCACTGAGTCTCTGCTGTGTGTGTGTGTGTGTGTGTGTGTGTGTGTGTGTGTGTGTGTGTGTGTGTGTGTGTGTGTGTGTGTGTGTGTGTGTGTGTGTGTGTGTGTGTGTGTGTGTGTGTGTGTGTGTGTGTGTGTGTGTGCGCGCGCTCTCCCTTCAGATGGTTCAGACGTTGGCCAGCAACGGGGCCAACTCCATATGGGAACACAGTCTCCTGGATCCTGCTCAGGTGCAGAGCGGGCGGAGGAAACCGAACCCCCAGGACAAGGTCCAGTAAGTATACTTTCTTCACATTTTCCTGATGAATCTTGTTCTTCTCTCACAGAATCTCTCATAGCACCTTATACAGGATGAATTTTGGCAGCTTGATGTTATTCTGATGTTGGTTTTGGGGTTTAGATATAGGAAGGTTTTTAGTTCCCTGAAAACGGAAGTACAGTGTGCACGGCCTCCTAAAACGTACTGCACTAGACATCAAAAACAAGGAGTAACCCATCAGTCGTGGTGCCTTGTGGAGATCCAATTATCTGATGCAGAGTGCAGTTTCTGTGTTATTCAGCAGTGTCTGTAATTCTGAAGTAAAATGTGAGGAAAATACATTCACACCTTGATGAGAAACAGCAGTGTTGCTGGCATCTAACCAATTACACAAGACTTTTTATTTGATGAGAATGTGTGGGATTTTTAATTTTTTTCCACCTCGTACAAAGGATCCGAAGGAAAAGGTGAAAATTCAAACGCAAGCACAAACTGTTTTTCAGTCAAAATTCAAATCACCTTGCCCGGTTTCAAATCCCACAGCGACCTGTGCTAACCAGAGTTTGTGTATTCAGGATGACAAAGGGCATTTTGTAAAATGAATCATCCAGAGGGGCCATTAGAGAAAACTGTAATGCTTATACTGTAGTGCATTTTAAATCATATATTTCATCCCCACATTTAAATGTTTTCCTTTGAGGCCTGGATTTTCTGTAACAGTTTCACCTTCTCCTCCTGTACAGTCCCACTAAGTCCGAGTTCATCAGAGCCAAATACCAGATGCTGGCATTTGTGCACAAGTTACCCTGCCGTGATGATGATGGCGTCACTACCAAGGATCTCAGTAAGGTAAGAGCTCAGTCTTTCGCAGCCGTGGAGTAATATTTGTGCTTCATGTAACTTGTAGGCGCAAAAATCCGTTTTGTCCTCGATGAATTCATTACGGTGCTTTCTATTATTCATATTTTTGCACTGTGAACTCTCAGGTTTGACTGTGCTCAGTCTTTCTGACAGAATGTTACAGTGGGCCACAATGTTATCAGACCGCTAGAGATAATGATTTCTGAGCAGCTGCTGTATCGTTTAAGGCACAGCTGAGAGGTTGGATGTAATGAGGTAATTAGCCTATGCTGATATAGCTATACTGTGGAACAGCATGTCCAAGCACAGAGGTTGTTTCATTAATAAATGTCAGTCGGAGACCTTGAACATAAACACGCTCATATGCTCTCACACAAACACACCCATGCACTCTGACTCATAAAAACCTCTGGCAGGAAGTGATCTGAATGACACAGCAGGATGTAATAATGATCTCTGACGCTGTGGAGCTCCACTGGGCTAATAAGGGAATTCTACCTGTTTCTGTCTCTCCACAATGTTTAATCTTTCTACCCCCGACTCTCTTTGTGTTTCTCTTTCTGCTCCCTACTGTTTTTCTCCATTAGCAACTTCATTCGAGTGTGCGGACGGGGAGTTTAGAGACATGTCTCCGGCTCCTGTCTCTCGGCGCTCAGGCCAACTTCTTCCACCCGGTCAGGAAAATACAAATCAACTTGCTGACTCACGTCTTCTAGCAATTAGCCACTCTGTTGAGTTCAGTTATTTCTCTCTGCATGCCAGGCTTCTCGTTCTGACTCTGTGTGTGTGTGTGTGTGTGTGTGTGTGTGTGTGTGTCTCTCTCTCTCTCTCTCTCTCTCTCTCTCTCCCTCCCCCCACCTGATCCTCCAGGAGAAAGGCACAACCCCGCTACATGTGGCAGCCAAGGCAGGCCAGATCCTGCAGGCTGAGCTGCTCGTGGTGTACGGCGCAGACCCCGGAGCGCCTGACATCAACGGACGCACACCTATGGACTATGCTAGGTACAAGACAGTGAAGGGACCCTTCATTCAGTACACTAATGACATTTAAGTCAAGTCATGGGTCAAATCTTGTTTGGGAGATAGCTGATGTAAAAATCTGAGCAGTAAAAAAAGATTTTAAAAATGGAATAATTTGTGTTTGTGTGTTCAGGCAGGCGGGCCATATAGAGCTAGCAGAGCGTCTGGTAGAGTGTCAGTATGAGCTGACTGACAGGCTAGCCTTCTACCTGTGTGGCCGGCGTCCAGGTAATCCCATGTGCCAATTTTTGTGCACCTCACTTGCTCTTAAGCATGACAGTTAACCTCAGCAACATACTGTGGCTGCTTTTATCCAATTATTAGGAACTCTCCTTTATTTAACGTTGCTAACTTGTGGTGGTTGTGTGTTGTCCTATTCACTGCATTTACAAAGTAACTGGGTCCTTTAGTTGTTGTTTTTTTTTCACGTTTGTTTTCACTTTTCTGTTTAAAAAAATTTGGGACCATTTGCACTTAAAATAATCCTCCTCTCCTCTCCTCTCCTCTCCTCTCCTCTCCTCTCCTCTCCTCTCCTCTCCTCTCCTCTCCTCTCCTCTCCTCTCCTCTCCTCTCCTCTCCTCTCCTCTCCTCTCCTCTCCTCTCCTCTCCTCTCCTCTCCTCTCCTCTAGATCACAAGAATGGCCATTATATAATTCCTCAGATGGCAGACAGGTATGGACCATGTGATTATGTTTGCTGTTAAGTTGAACCCTGTTGTTACCTGCACGTTGTGGTTTGAATGCATGAAAACCATCTATATTAGAACCCTTGCAGCTCCCTAACTTGCCACACTTTTGTGACTTGCTTCATTTCACTGTCTATCTGGCATGAATTAATTGATGCTGATGTAGTTTAGTGTTCTGACCACAGGGTGGCGCCATACCACTTGTAACTCCACCCTACAGGAGGTCTTTGGCATCTTTATGATGCTAGCTGTTTATTGAATATCCAGTGGGTTAGATACTTGAAGTGTGCTGGCTTAATTAATCTTGAGAAATGTAAAAGTGCACACTCAGGCCCTGAGAAATCACATTCAGAATTAGTTGGCACAGCTTCTTTCAAATGTTTGATGGGCACTGGGTTTTTCAGCTTCAGTTAAAAAGAAATATATGCTCACAAATGTTTGTGTTTCGCAGATAAACTAAGTCCCAATCACACCTCGAAATCTGTTTGTTACTTAAGTGGGTCTTACTTCTGAGCTGCCGTCTAACTCCACTTGCATCTGTTCTGTTCTGGTGAATGGTTCCTCATGATAACAACGACTAAAGCTGTTTTCATGTGGCTTGTCTTCCCCTTTCTTTCTTTCTTTCTTTTTTTTTTTTCTTTCTTTCTTTCTGTCTGTCTGTTTCTTCCTCTTTCTCACTCCTTTTCTCTTCTCTCCATTTCGCTGCGCTTGGTGGAGCCAGAGCTCGTCCTAAGTGCCCGACACAGAGGTATCTTTACCTTCCTTGTTCCTTTTTTTCCAGAACCTCTTCCTCCATTTCAGTCCCATCTCTCTGCTACCCGGTCTTTTCAGTCTATTTCCCTGTTGTATACCAAGAATAGGTCTACATCTTCGGGAGGGGTTTCACAGAGGGAAGATTATTTGGTAATAATCCGTTATTACTTTTAGAGAGCATACAGCCAGCAGTTTGTTGCTGATCTTACATTTGCACGTGTCTTCAGTGACAACAAAACGAGTTTGTCCTGAAATAGGTAAAGTCGTTCTGAAATCAAATTTCAGATCAGTCCGTAAGCTTTTGACATATAGCTCTTTTATATCATCAAACTTCATCACAATCTAATATGTATGACTTTACAGCAACATACTTTAGGAACGTTAAGTTTTTACAATATTTAGTTAGCCTCAGCAGTCATCATTAGAGCGAGGTGTCTCGGTCTGTCACCCGATGCGCCCTCGTCTCTCCCTCTTTTAAGCAAAACTCCCTTCCCACCTCCTCACCTCTCGCTCCCGTGTCTCTCTGTCCACTCTTCCTCCTCCCCTCCCCCTCCGTCTCTTTATTCCACTGTGTCTTTGTGATGCCAGTCACTGTTATCTTCTTTTGTTTTTCTTTTTGTTTTTTTAGTCTGGACCTATCAGAACTGGCCAAAGCTGCCAAGAAGAAGCTCCAAGCGGTCAGTTGAATTTTGACATTCACGTGGTTTATTGTACATTTATATTGCAGACAGACAGTTGAGGTCCGTAGAAGTGGAATGAGACACGTTTGGGTTTTTGTAATGGATATAAAAAGAGAAGCGTTTGGTTTAACGATGTCGGTTGGTGTAACAGGCTGTTTTTTTTGTTCCTAGCCGAAGTAGAGTTTGTTCTCTCCTCGGCCATCTGTGAAAGCCCACAGCACGCTAGCACTTCACAATCTGACGATCGTTGTCAACATTTGAAGAGCTTAAGTCATAAATCACGACATAGTCTTTAGTTGATTCAAGCGAGAGCACGGCAAGTAAAATCTTAAAAAAAAAAAATCTGTCCAGATACTTGGACAACCTGGTGGTTTTCTCCTGCTCTTGTTGTTCTAATGATATGTTTTTATGGACAAACAGACCTGTTAATGTGTCTGGGGTCGATATGTTTGTGTGTGACAGCTCAACAACCGGCTGTTTGAGGAACTAGCGATGGACGTCTACGACGAGGTGGATCGCAGAGAAAACGATGCAGGTGAGCCTCATCTCTCCTCTCCTCTTTTATCCTCTGTATGATGGACAAATCTGTGTGTGTTTTGACTTCATCTCTACATGGAAACTCGAACTTTGACATGAACTTTGAGATTAAAGGAAGAGACGAAGATGTACAGAGGAAGAAAATAAACACTTGAGACAAGAGAGTGAATTTGAAGGACAGAGTGAGGCGAAAAGGAAAGTGACTGTTGGAGAGGAAGGCCGAATGAAGTGAGAGAGGAGGAGGAGGAGTGAGGAAGTGCCTCACAAATTCTTGAGTCTCTCTCCTCCTCCTCGGCTCTTCCTCTTTTTTTCCTTTTCTTCTCTCCCTTTCCTTCAGTAAAAGCTACAGTCAAATTGTGCTTTCTGACAGAAGCACCGCAGGTAAGTGGCAAGAATACACACACACACACACACACACACACACACACACACACACACACACACACACACACACACACACACACACACACACGCACACACACACACACACACACACAGGCACACAGGCACACACACACTCCATGTGCACACAGTGGGAGGGCTCAGAGAGCAACACTGGATTATAGGAGCTGGAATTGAGTTTTATGTATCTACTGTATGCTTCTTACTGGACTTTATGTCTCTGTGTATGTGTGGGCAGATAAACGGGGTGTTGGATGTTGCTGCTGCATATGCTCCTGCCAGGATGACCTCGTTGCTTAAACACTCACTCATGCACACACACGCACTTATTTTTTTGCTTAATGTTTTTGTCTCCAGTGTGGCTTACGACCCAGAACCACAGCACTCTGGTAACAGAACGTAGTGCGGTTCCTTTCCTTCCAGTCAACCCTGAATACTCTGCCACGCGCAACCAGGTAAACACACTCCACACACATACTCATAGACATTTGTATTTAATGACGCATATAAACACTTACTAATGAAATTATAGATGGTTTACAGAACAAGGTGAGAAAAAGAAGGGAGAAATGTGAAAGAACATGCAAGCAAAAAGACAAAACGGATCCTAGTGATATCTCAGAGAAGGGGAAGCCAAGAATGAGTGTGAAATTAGAGAGGGATGTTCTTCAGCTGTGAGAGAGAGGAATCCTTCTGTGCCCCCCCGCCCGGCCCCCCCGCCTCCTTTCCTCACTCTCTGTGTGAGAGAGAGAAATCCCACATGTCCCCTCACATAGTTTCTCTTCATCTGCCGGCTCGGTGTAAACACAGACTTTTAACACAAGCATAGACACACTCTCACTCATAGAAAAAAAATACACCCACACATCGCCACGTTTGCCGTGCCCTGATTGGGCAGTTCACTGCGGCCAGGGGACTGCTGTGGACTGCTGTGTTTATGGTGGAAAACACACACACACACACACACACACACACACACACACACACACACACACACACACACACACACACACACACACACACACACACACACACACACACACACACACACACACACACACACACACACACACAGTTGACCTTTTTACCTCATGTTGTGCTATGAATAGTACTTCACTCTGTTTGAAAGTTTTTCTCTGGCATGTTGATAGAAAATGTTTTTTTTCATACATGGATACCAGCATTCTCGCCTAATTGTACAGCTTGTGTTTCTTTGTTTGTGTATGTGTGAGAGCAGTCGTGAGGGTGTGTGTCTGAGTGTGTGTGTGTGTGTGTGTGTTGCGAGTATGACTGTGTTTTTCCACAGCACATGGTAGTTGACCACAGTGGTCATGCAGGCACTGAACCGCTGACTATGGGCTGCATTGTATTTGTATTCCACACAGCTCATGACACAACTTCCAAAAACTTTTTCTTTTTTTTTACTGGCTTTCAGACGCTCATGCCAGTGCACGCATGTGTTTAAACAATAAGAAGTGCTAACTTGTGACTTGGTCTTCACTCAGGGACGTCAGAAGCTGGCCCGTTTCAACGCTCGGGAGTTTGCAACGCTCATCATCGACATCTTGAGTGACGCCAAAAGGAGACAGCAGGGAAAAGGTCTCAGCAGCCCTACTGGTAAGACAGAGGATTGATGGCTTTAAAGCTTCTTTTTTTTTTTTTTTTAAAGCAGATAACAAGGCCATGCAACTTAATGTGGTCACATAAGTCCGTGTCTACAGGTCCATTCATTGACTTATACTAATATGTTTCTGTACAGCAGGAAACTTTAAAGCTTTGAAATATTTTATCAAACATTTAGAGGCAACTGTGATTATAGCTGCAAGCAACAGCGTGATGAAAGGGAACCAGTCCATGATGTTTAGGGTTTATTGTGAGTGCTAACTCTACACCCGACCAAGAAGTATGTTTTATGTCAGTGTAGAAATGTATCTTACATCTTCAGTGTCAGATAATTGCTTCTCATGTGAAACCAGCTTTGAGATCCTCACAGAAATAAGTCGGAAAGGAAGCTGGTCGAAATCAGTCAGCAGTGTTGTTAGTTTGAGAACCCTCAAGAGAAGTAAAAATGGAAAGAAGTGAGGAGAAAAGTGTATTAAATGAACATATTTTTCTCTCTGCCAGACCCATTGGACCTGGGCATTGATGATGACCAGCATGACTACGACAGCGTAGCTTCTGATGAAGACACCGACAGCGAGCTGACCACCCAGAACAACAACAACACGCAACGCAGCAACCGCGCGAAGGTATCCCTTCCACAAAGTTATCTTTTAATAAAGTGAAAAAGATCCTCCTTGAAGTCATCTTAAAGGACTGCGTCTCCCAGCATGCTTTGTGGGACGTAACCACAAAGCATGCTGGGAGGGCTGACACATCGCTTCTGAGTGACATCATCAGCTATTCTGGGCCCTTGTCAGAGAGCCATTGTTCATACGAGAGAGAGTGTGTGTGTGTGTGTGTGTGTGTGTGTGTGATGGGAGGAAAGAGTAGAGGAGACAAAGTAAGATGGACAGAGAAGACAAGTGGTGTGGGGGTTGTAGAGATGACAAAGTCAACAACTACTAAACTAGTAACCTACTTCTTCTCCTGTGGACTTGTTTAACTCAGCTACTCAGCAAGGTGGAGGGTGCACTCCCTTCTACATATGAGCAATTATTATTTCATTGTGCTCTCAAAAGTGACGAATGATATGGCCTGGTGTTAATCTGGAAAGAAATGTAAAGATAGTTTGGGTAAGAGAGGCTTTGAAGAATAGTTTTTATTGGTTTAGTTTTAGGGAGCGGTACGGGCCTGAATTTGAGCATGCTCGTGGGTCACAGGAAGTGGGGGAGGATTGTGTGTTGAGACCAAGAACTAAGGCTCTACTGTATGTGTGTGTTCCTGACTGCAAGCCAGCCCTCTTCCTCACACACAGGCCTGAGCTCTGTTTTTAACACATCTTAAAAGGCTTCGATTCATAATGTAAATTCCCACATTACAGCTGTATAAAAAAATGCACTAATTACATACCGTACTTCTCATTAAATGGTGTCATTTGAAACCAGAATGTAGCAGTTAGATCACACTTAAAAGATAACGCTGAAGTCATTTATTCACTTTGCCTGTGCCTTTCTGTCCACCTGCCCACATGTCCCGTCAATCCCAGAGCATGGACTCGTCCGACTTGTCAGACGGTCCCATCACCCTGCAGGAGTACCTGGAGGTGAAGAAGGCTCTGGCCTCCTCAGAAGCCAAAGTGCAGCAGCTGATGAAGGTCAACAACAACCTAAGCGAGGAGCTCCGGCGGCTCCAGAAAGAGGTAGGCTGCGTGGAGCAGAATGGGAGGAGAGGATGGGCAGAAATGGGGAAGTGGGAGTCAACATAGTCGTCATTTGATCAGTTTTCCTTTACATTTTATTTGATTTTAGTGGAAAGCGACAGAGGAGAGAGGTGGGAGGGTGCGAGGGAAAAAAAGGCAGAATCTGGAATGAAAGATCGGATAGAGAATGATGACTTGATAGCTGGGGTGTATTAACAAACAGATAAAACAAAGTGACGCAGACAGCTTGGTAGAAGTGAAGGAAGAATTGATTTCGACAGAAGGAGGGCAGGATGATGGACAGACAGTTGAATATATTAACATCTTTGAAAGTAGATTTTTCCTGACAGGGTGTCAGTGCCCCACACTGATGTCTATTGAACAAGTATTTGGTGACAGCTCTCCATTGTTATCTAGAAACTAAAACAGCTGCCGTTCTCCTGTGAAGCTACAAATAGCCAGTCACATTTTATTTGTCGCGTTTAGTTTAGCTTTCGATAGCGCTCATCTGTTGCTCATTGTCGCTCGTTTTGGTTTCCTGTGAGTCATCGTCATTAGCTCAATGTATTCATTAGTGGCTGCCAGTGTCGCCCTATGTGACCTTCATGTGTACTTCTCGTCATTTTACTGAGGATTTGAGGCACACATGCACTTTTATAAGCAAACTCACACAAATAATGGTGTTATGTTGTAGTCAGTGGTACCTGAGTGCAGATGAACCTGCATTTTTTTCCCCCCTCCACCCTTAAACATAACCTGTGTATATATACAGGTATGTACTGCAGCCTCCACCCCTGGCCAAAGACCTAATCCCTGTTTATTAAGTTATATTTACAACATCCCTCCTGAGTTAATACATGAAGCCCTGTTTGAGCCTTTTATGGAACCTGTTATTATGGATGCTTGTTTTTGACTCTTCAGTTGACACCCTCCCTTCCCTTTAACCTCCCCATGTTCCTCCCTCCATCCTCTCATCCCTCCCTGCTCCTTGCCTCCTCTCCTGTAGATCAACCGGATGCAGACAGAGAACAGTACGCTCAGGGGGGGCCAGCAGGCTGGGGGGCCAGCTGGCCATGGGGTAGGGGGGCCTGGTGGAGGCGGGGGAGGAGGTGGCCACTGGCCAGGGGGAGGGATGCGGGGAGGAATAAGTGGAGGGGGACTGGAGCGGTTTGGGCCAGGAGCGGACCCCCCGGGGCTCTCGGTGACCTCCTCGGTCGCCCCTCACTCCCATCCCCACCGGAGGGAACGCCAGGCATTCTCAATGTACGAACCAGGCGCCGCCCCCGGCCCCACGGCCCATGGTCCCCCAGCCCTGGACTCCCTGGCAGCCCGCCTACAGCCCCTCAACACACCCAGCGTAAGTTAGAATCCACCCCGGCCCCTTTCCACTACCCACCTTCCTTTTGGTGGCCCTGATTGGCTCTCTTTGGCCTAATTGATGGGTGGTAGTCCAATCCTGATCTCTATATTTCCCCTTTCTGTCTCCCTGCATCTCAGTTCCCAATCCCTCTCTTTGGAAGGTTCAGGTGTGCACCATCCCCATGTAAATGTCAAAGTGTTGTCTCGATATGATTTGATTTAATGTGCTTTTTAGCTTCACGAGGGGTGAAGTGCACAAGTGTGACCTTTTTAAAGAGAAAGATGGAAAAAAAAAAAAAGAAGGGGATTGTCTCATCTGTTTTGTTGCCTGGCAACGCCTGTGATTCTCCACTCTCTAGCTTGCTCTGCACCCTTTAACCTCTGACATTTTCCACCCACTTTTGACCTCCCAGCTAGCTCTCCTGCTACTGGACAACTGCTTAATCTGGAATCACACACACCCGCATGTGCGCGCACACACACACACACACACACACACACACACACACACACACACACACACACACACACACACACACACACACACACACACACACACACACACACAAAGGGACAAAAGGAAGTCGATTTTTGCTTTTCCAGCCACGTATGGAAAAATCTATCCGAACAATGGTTTTGTTTCTGGTACGGCTCCTGGTATTCACAGACAACACACAACCACTCGGCCTGTCTCAGTCTCATGGAAGCCGCCATGGGCGCCAAGTCTGTGTCCCCTTCGCCATCTCTCTACACCAAGATTTACCTCCGTGTCTGTTGTCTTTCTTTCTGTCCCTTCACCTGTCTGTCTCTTGCTCACTGCAGTGCAACCGTGCATCCTCTGGATGTAAGCATTCTGTCTGTCTTCGCATCGTTTGCCAATTCATCTTCACTGTAGGACTCTCGCACTTTGTCACTGCTGCTAGTTATAGTATCGGAGATCAGCATTAGTGCTCAGTAGTGGGTAGTGGTTTTCTTTTTGATGTTGTGTGATGATAGCTTAGTTGACACTTTAAGAGTTTCATTGTTAGGAAACCAAAGAGGCATGTAGTGTTGATGGGATGAAGATTGAGCTGGAGAGTTGATCTGGCGCTGCTCTCACTGACTCCTTCATCTGGATTTTCTGCTCTTTATAAAAGTATTTTTTCTCTCTCTCTCTCCCCACTCTATTTTTCCCTCTGCCCATTTCATCATCCACCTCTCTCTGCTAATCTTTTATTTCCCCCTCCATCTCTTTGTTCCTCTCTCCATCCTCGTGTTGATCTGTCTCCTCCAGGTAAGGAAGGGTGGTACATGTACACCGTACGGAGGCCAGCATCTCTCTGGATCTACAGAAATGGGCCGATACATGGTGAGCCCCTGCTGGTTTTGTTTTTGTTCTCCACTGACTTTCTGACCTTCCACGATCTGGTTCATTCAGGAAATTTGGATTACAGGCTTTAATTGTGTTGGCACAACCAGACTACTGCAAACACTGCAAGGGCCGGGAGTATTGACTCTAATCCTGCATTTCAATTCCAGAAAATCTGTCACATCCTGTAAGAGAAGTCCAGACTACAAATGTACACAAACAAAAGATGAATAGTATAAAGTTATGCAGGGAAATTAAACACCGGCAAACGACCACAAAAAAAAAATCTGATTTGCAGAGAAGCTGCTGAATTAAAACCATTTTTGAAATATTCAGTTTCGTGGAAACATCACGTTTACATGGAAACAAATGCTTGAACTTTGCGGGAGGAAGTGTCCATGAAGCTCTGTAGGAGTGAGCAGCTCTGAGGCGTCGAGTGATTGTACCGAGTTGTTGTTGTGTTTCTCTCCCCAGGTCCCTAAATCAGAGAAGCACGGCAGTGGCACCGACAGTGACTACGACAACACACAAACATACGACCTGTCGCTAAGGTCAGACTCGCTGCAAGTCGTTACGCACACAAACATTTGAATCGGTTTAATAGTCATTGTTTGTAGAGTTTTATTT
Source organism: Brachyistius frenatus (assembly GCF_029030835.1). Classification (NCBI taxonomy): domain Eukaryota; kingdom Metazoa; phylum Chordata; class Actinopteri; family Embiotocidae; genus Brachyistius; species Brachyistius frenatus. The sequence continues at coordinate 3,059,237 of NW_027210600.1, forward strand.
GGAAATCAGTTATGCAATCAGATTTGGGTATTTTCTTATTACACAAATAAAGAGATTCGTTTTTTTAAATTTTTTATTTATTTATTTTTTTAATAAGTAATCGAGGACAAGCGGGAACTCTTGTTAAGATGTTGAATATTTCGTGTACAGTGAACCCTCGCTATAACGCGGTTCACCTTTCACGGTCTCGCTGCTTCACGGATTTGCATCGTGCATTGAAATCACATTACGACTATATGTAACGTAGATATATTTAATGTCCAGTTCTATCTATTTCAATTGTAAAATAAAGGTTACTACTTCACGGATTTCGCCTATCACGGTTTCTATTTGGAACGTAACCCCCGCGAAAAACGAGGGTTCACTGTATATATCATCTGCGATATTTAGTGTATTAGTGTGTTTCTCTTGTCAGTATGGGCCGCAGCAGCGAGGAGGAAGGCGGCGGCGGCGGGGAGGCGTGGGAGCCAGACCCCACCCTGCCCTGCACCGAGGACGTCATTCTGAAGACGGAGCAGGTGACTAAGAACATCCAGGAGCTGCTGCGGGCTGCTCAGGAGTTCAAACACGACAGGTAGGTGAAGGACACCCCACCCCACCCCACACACACACACACAGAGACGGGGACACTGAGGACGATTTGTCTCCTGTCAAATAACAAACCTGCTCTTTGTGTTCTTGCTGACGAGCAGCATGATCCTTCTAATCAACACGTAGTGATGTCACGGGAACATCTGGTGTCAGAACCATCACTTCATTTACACGAGTAGCAGCCGTACATGGCGGATGCGCGAATGTTGCTTGGAATTGTACAGTCTCGATCAGAGCGAAGTTATTATCAGTTCATCTTTTCTTTTTTTTTTTTTCCATCAATTAAGCCGAGCTCAGACTCCAGCCTATGTTTGTCTTTCACGACGGTAGCTCTTTCAAACTAGGCCATCAATTCTTGCCGTGTATTTTGTGGGAGACTGACAACACTACAGGTATGACCCGGACCCATCATCGTTCCCGTTTGTGTGCGAGCTCCTGTGTCTTCAGGGAGGAGGGTCAAGAAGTTGTCAATCATGGCTACAGAGACATATATAAGCTTGCGGTCTTTTAGCAATCTTTACAAAATGCACGCCAGAGAGCACCCTTTCATCTTTTTGCTGGAGGTTTCTTGCGGTCGAGGCCACATTGCTTTTCTTCAATAACGTCACACAACATCACCTATTTGTTGTTCATGGCGTTCATATTTGGAGTGAATTTGTAGTCTGAACCCGGCATTAGCTCTTCAGTCCAGACCAACCTCATTCTTTCGGTCACTACCTGAAGCTCATGATGAGCTGAGGCTTGGAACGTGGGTCGACTGCTAAGTTGAAAACTTTGCTCCTTCTCTACCACAACAGCCTGTGGAGGCACCACGTCCACATCAATGCTAACACCTCACCAGTCTAATACTTGATCTCCTGCACTCCTCACTCCCATCAGCCCCGGAGGGAGTTTTACAGATAAAGACCGTGTTGTTGCCTCAGGATCATTTTGCCGACTAAGTTAAATGACATTTCCTCTCCTCAGCTTTGTTCCTTGCTCTGAGAAGATCCACTCTGCTGTCACCGAGATGGCTTCGCTCTTCCCCAAAGTAAGTTCCCTGTATTTATGTTTGATTTCTCCCGTTTTGTGTCACTTTTGCTCCTTCTGGGTTTGTGCTCTCTCGTTCTTTACATCCTCCACACGAGGTGAGAGTTGATTGCCTGTGTTTCTCCGCAGCGCCCGGCTCTGGATGCGGTCCACTGCTCCCTCCGCCTGTTGGCCTCCAGTGCCTCGCGGCTGCAGGTGGAGTGCCGTAAGGCGGCGCCCTCGGAGCCCGGGGCCCCCGCCGTGGACTACCAGCTCCTCACTCAGCAGGTCATCCAGTGCGCCTACGACATCGCCAAGGCAGCCAAGCAACTGGTCACCATCACCACTCGCGAGAAGAAACAGTGACCCAACATAAGACCCCAACGGAGAGGGAAGAGGGGGAGAAAGGAACGACGCTCGGGTGGTTTCAGAGGGATGGGAGGGGCTTAGAGGAGAGGGAGGAAGAGGGGAAACACACTACAGGTGGGAGGGGGGGGGGGTAATGGACACGAGGAAGAAAAGAAAAAAAGTTTGGAAGATGCATGGAAAGGAAAGGAAAAGCAAAGAGAGCTGATTGTTTAAAAGAAACGCTACACTGAAGAGAAAAAGGAGAAATTCCACAAGTATGGGAGTGAAAGTAGGAAAGGACGAGTGGGAGGATACAACGTGGGAGCTCCAACCTGCAGCGACCTCGAGTGGACTGTTGGCGTCAGACGTGCATAACAAACCGCTCAAACTGTGAAAGGCATACGTGAAACACAACAGTGGCGATGTACAGTGGACTGGATCCTGAGACGTTTTCCCGCTTTATTTATTCTCACCCGTCCCTCGTCATCCCTCCCCCTCCCCCGTTTTCATCCGACCGGGGAGGGAGGTGTAGCGTGTGCTGCGAGAGACCGGCCGCCACATTCTCCACGCCATCTCCGTCCCTCCGTCCTGCGAGGTGTCGGGACGTTTCCTCTTCTCCTTTCCTGTCCCCTTCGTCCCCCTCGCCGTCCCAGGCAGGATGCGGGGGCGGACCTCCTACCTTTTACGGAGGGGCGGGGCTTCTTCTCCATCCCGTCGCCCCGCCCCCTCCTCTCTCGGTGGTACACAGCATGATCTGGCATGTCATCATTTCTTTCCACCCCTCTTCTTTTTCTTTTTTATCTTTTAAATATGCAGATCAGTTTGGTTTGCACCTGAGGACAAAAAAATCTTTTTTTTTTTTTACTGACTTAAAAAAACAAAACACTTACACTGGAATAATTGTGATTTATTGTTATTGTTTATGCCTATTGTTTTTTTGTTTTTGTATTGATCATTTTACTGACTGTCATTTTGATTTAACTGTTTATGTATGTTTATTTTATTGTCTCAAATATGATTCTCATATAGTGGAATAGGGAGACAGGTGGGAGTGTTTGTCAGCCTCTTACTGGGATTTAAGTCAACATGCACGCACATACAAAACAACAACAACAACAACAAAAGCCTGTGAAATGGTCCTCAACATTTCTCAAGCACTCCTGTTCTGGGTGACAGTTGAGGTGTTGTTGTTTTTTTGTTTTTTATTTTTTTTGTTTCTTCACATTATGATACGTGTTGTGGCCAAGGGGTTGAACAGTTGCCAAAGGGGAGCGGGTGCCGGGGGACATTTTGTTGTTGATTTTCTGTCAGAGCAGAAGCCCCTTGGTGCATCCTGACAGGACCTGATCAAAATACTCTTCTTCTTTTTTTTTTTTTTTTTAATGTATCCTCAGCTGTCTTTACGCCTGATTTATCTGACAACGCGTCTCATTTAACAGAGAGCCAGTGGAATCATCTCAGTCTCATATCCATGTTTGCCGTGCCAAGCAGGAGAATTAAAAACACACCCGGTCCAGTTTGTGGACGAGGATTCACCCCCCGGTCTTGCTCAACAAACAGTATGTTATTTATACAGCATGAGTGCTTGTATTACACAGCAGCCATTATTTACATGCATGTTAACCCCATTAAGTTGATACAACATACTGGTAATGTTGTAGTTCAAGCTTTAAGTAGACCTGTGGAAAGCACCAGATCTGGCAACCTGGAACGTACACATGGCAAAACATTCTCTCTTCTTTTTTTTTACGTGGAAAAAAAATAACGCTCATTTGAGTAGTGCTTGATTCAGTTTGCCATGTATTATTTTTCACTTTTAAAAGACTGTCCGGCAAGCACAATCAAGCACAACCCCGCTGTTTGTTTTATCTGTTCTGATTGTCCGTCACGGCCTGCTGATCTGGGCCACAGAAGTTGTCACTTCTCGCTCTCTGTCTCTGAACTCTGCCAACAGGAGACAGCTTTGGGAACAAACGTTTTCTTCCTTTCTGTTCAAAACTTAAGCCTCCTCAGCGTTTAAAGCTTGTTGTAATGTGCCGAACAAATGTGGTCATATCGGTAACGAGGGATTCAAATGGGATCCACATAGTCCTTCCTTGTTTCCGCTTCTAGTCTAGATTCACCGCCAACCTTTCTCCAAGCGAGTCTCAAAGTGTTTGTGGCTTTGATATATGGCTGTTCTCACATTGGATTATTCTGTGATCATATTCAGAGGGCTTCTGCACGTTAACTTCTTCACCTGAAACGGTGAAAGAGGAATTAAACCGTTGTTACATCTCAATTTTTCGCCTTGCGTTGCTGCCTTTTTTTTTTTTTTTTAAGCAAGAAGTAACTGGACCATAACGAGCTCCAAACACTTTGAGCTGACACCAGACCACCTTCATTACTTCTCTGCCCACTTTATTCATGTTTTGCTTTTCATATTTTTCCCCCCAGTCATTAGTTTTAATCTCCGACTGTCTGCGTTCCTCAGTCCTTCACATAGTTGCGCGCACGTCTCTATCGGGGGGGAAAGTCGGACTGTGCTTTGAATGGTGTCCAGAAGACTCTTGAAATGTATCATTGTTTGATATTGAATGCCTTTGCACATCATCATCATCATCGTCATCATCTCCTGTTTGACTGGCTGAGCTACAGTGATCTTGTACCGACTGCTGATACACTTGCGCACACACACACACACACACACACACACACACACACACACACACACACATTGGGGCCAGTAGAAAAGCTTGTCCCTTCAATCATGGTTACCCCAGTTTTAGACTAGAGCCATATATATGAACATATATTTTCATGCTATGTTTTATATTAAGCTATATGTTAGGGTTATGTTTGTGAAATATTTATGTCTATTTGGTGGTCTAAATGGGCTTCGGGCTTTCAGATGCGTTCTCCCAAATCTTCAGTCAGCTCTGATGTCTTGACACCTGATATACTTGCAGATGTTGTGGGTGTGGTTGTGCTGGTCAGCCCTCTTCCTGGGCTGTTTGTCCAGCGGCACCAGCCTGGGTCTCCTCTCCTCCCTTTAACCCTCCCGTGGAGTGTCATTTTACATATTAATGATCCTACTTCACTCCACAGGAAGCCATGAGTGAGAATAACAAATGGGATTTCGTAACAGTGCGGTCTTAGTTGCACTATTTTCAAGCACCAGCTGGGTGAAGTAGGATCTGCATTGTGTACTGCGCTTTTCCAAAGGTTCAAGTACATTTGGTGCCGGCTGCAGGGTTTGATTTGGGGAAATGGGGAAAAGGTCTGAAGTCCATTTGGGTTTTAGCACTACAGTCATCTCATAGCGGCAGGAGGGCGGGGTCTAAAATGCACATGGCCTCGTCCTCCCCCCGAGCTCGTGGACACTACGTAGGGTGCCTCTAGTGTGAATGTTATAACGCTTCCGTCAGTTCATGTCACACTCGACAGACTTTATTACACCATTTAAGTCCAGAATTCAGCGCACACTTTCCAACGTCAGACACACACCCTGAACTTATCAGTTGGACCAAGCCATGCACAAGTACGAGCATTACACCACACACACACACACACACACACACACACACACACACACACACACACACACACACACACACACACACACACACACACACACACACACACATCTGATTCTCAGCCACGGCAGTGCACTGTGGTCTGTACTGTTGATGTCCCTGTGTTTCTTCACAGCTCAACACTTTGGGAGATGGGTGACGGGAGAGTTATCTTTTAACAGAAGACGTTAAAAACTGTATAAAGTAGAGAAAGCAATGACTCAAAAAAACACACAAAAAAAAACAAGGTCAATCGTAATGGAAACTCATAAGCTGTACATTTGTAATAAAATAATAAAATGATTTAATTGTCCTGCGTCTGTCTGCTTTTCGTTTCTTCTCAATGTGTTCATGTGTGCATTCTGCAATGTGAAACAGTTATTGGTTGATTCTATGTTCTTTAAATCTTTTTTTTTATTTTTTTTATTGACCCCCAAACATTATGCAAAGTTTTTGTTTTAGTTTTTTTTGTAATTTGGGACTTCACCGGAGTAACTTTCAATAATTCTGTTGCCAAAATAAATTTGGGAATGGCAACTTCTCAAGTCCATCTGTTAATGTTCGAGGCTCTATCTGATCCAGAATACGAGGCGAACAGCGAGAACATCTGCTGCAACAGAGAGTACAGCAGGACGTCTCCGCTTGGTAAGTGTTACTCTCATTACCTGCTTATTACGGGAGAGCACGGTGGACTAGGAAATGTGCTAACGTGGCTCGGAAAATATTGTTCCGCTGTTACCAAAAAAAAAACTCAAGTTAATTGTAAATAGGAAATCCCTGCATCGTCAGTCTGTAGGCGACTTGGCGGCCGTGGACTGATATGAAGACATCTGTGAAAACTGACATCAGCTTGTCACAAACGGCGTTCAGAGCAGTCTGAAACCCGAGCTTCTCTTTAATGTTGCCGTCAGCTTCAGAAATCCTTTATTGGTGTGACCATAATCTGACTCGTGGTGAAGTTGACAGTAACTGTAAAATCAATCGGACGCAACAGTTTCACTCTTCTGAATTTACACGTCTTCAAAATGCAGCTGTTCACACGTTTGTATGAAAACACGCACGCGCCTCACACGCAGCGTTGCTTACAACAGCAACTTACGTTTCTAAACCTTTACACGTAAAAGCAACACGATGTTACTATAAAACTACGGAGAGAAACTAAATACAAAAGTTTTGAGTCTGTATAAAATCTTGATCCATGGTTTCTCTTTTTTTTTTTGTCCCTCTAATAGGACGACGTTACCAATCTAAACAATCCGAACGCAACCAGTGAACCGTCCAATCGAGTTGGAAGCAGGATCTAAAAGAATCTCTGGCCGCTACAGTTTGTGATTTTTCACCTTCATCTTTGAGGTTACGTAGCAACACCTCTGTTCTTTTAATCGAGGTGGTCGAGTCCAGCTCCATCGGATTAACAGCACACTGCAGGTACGAGACGGCTACGCCTGGACACAATATGCACATCACATCCCTCCTCTCCTCTCCGTGCGTGGGACTTGCGACCACTCTTGACAGTCTCGGGGGTGTTTCCTTTGTTGCTCTATGGGTGTTCATCTGAGCTGGAGGAGCTCGGCAGCAGAACGCACTCCTGCCTTCTGCTTCTTTTCCGCCTTCTCTTCGCAATCCGCAGCCTCCGGCGGATCACATCTAGAACACACGCAAACGAGATATTACTCAAGCTGCTTGAGAACATAAATAGGGGAGGCATTTGACCTCCTCGTCAGAGGTTATGTTTATAATTCTGCCCGTTTAAACCGCGTCGCTGAAAGCTGGCGGTGCAGCAGAAGAGCTCTCGGGAGCTCTCTTCACCCACCTGCCACGCTGTCGTAGTCCTGCCGCGGGTCGTGCCAGTAAAGGCTGGACGTGGTCCTCCAGTGGCGGTACAGGCGAGTGTGAAGCACGGACAGCGTGAGGAGCACCAGCAGGAAGCCCAGCGCTGCCGCCGCCCACACCGCCTCGTCCGTCCTGGGGGTCCTCGGCAACCCTCCGTTTACGACGTCGGCTCGGCCCTGCGCTCCGGACTCCTCGGTGCAGTCACAGTGTTCGCCTGCTGTGCAGCTGTCGCAGTCCTGGCTGTCGCTGGCTGGCGGGTGCTGAGGCTGAGACTCTGACTTGGATTTGGAAACGGAATCCAAGCCGGTGTTTTCACTTTTGTGGTGAGAGTGTGTGGCACTGTGGATTTGCTTATGCTCCACCTCTCTTTCCTTGACATCTACTACTTCATTATCCTTCATCTTGCCATCTGCTGTCTCTTTGGAGCCCTTCGCTTTCATGCTGTGACTATCAGACTCTTTATCTCTGTGTTTGATCGAGTCTGGACCTTCATCCTTGGATCTGAGAGCTGGGGCTTCAGGCCCGGCGGTACGGTTGTGTTTTCTGTTCACGCCAACATCTCTCCCAGCAGAGGTGTCTGGGTGTCTGAGGTCAGTTTGTTTCAGACCGGGCTGCAGTGCTGCTGTCTGCAGCATTAGTCCGCCTTTCTGAAACTGAGGAGCTCCAACTCCTACTGACTCCGTTTTAAGCCTGATCTCAGACCCCGCAGGACTTGTGTGCCCGGGTGTAAGCCCCTGAGTTTTCTTTTGGATCTCAGACTGAGGAGCTTCTCCTGAAACAGAAGGATCTGAGAGAGTCCTTTTCCCTGAAAGAGAAGCTGCCGATGGTGCAAGCATGCTGCTGTAGTTCTGGACGTCCCCTGTCCTTCGAGGGATGGTTGTGTTGGTCTGAGGCTCGGCTGACACATTTGTTGTTGTGTTATCTCTCTCTTTGTTATTCTCCTGTTGTTTTCTAATGGCGGCTCTTATCGGCCTGCTTTTGCCCCCATCTTTAATTTGTTGGAAGTGTTCCCTCTTCACGCTGGGCTCCAGCTCTGCCTCTGTGGCTCCACTCAGCAGAGAAGAGATGGTCTGCTCACAGCACTGCCTCACAGACTCCTGGGGATTTACAAAAAAATTGTTACGTCACTGAAATGACTCTTTTCTGCTGCTTTCACTTGGCTGTGTGCAAATGTACAGACTAAATTAGCACGATCATGGGTCAGCTTTCCCCACCTTCATTTTTTCAGCTTGCTCCTGGCGGCGCAGCCCTGCTGGCCGCGTCAACAGCAGGTTGTATTTCCTGGTCTGGGTCACACCTTCAGTCTTACTTCCTGTGGGTGTTGTGTTCTCCAGCCAATCACAGATGTCTGAAGATGACACGGCGGACAGCTCCAATGTCCGACCCCAGGACACCAAGGCTATCGGCTGAAAACAGAACAGAGGTAACATACTGTCACTCCCCTCTTCCAGATGCTAAAAGTTCACATCCTACTCAGGGATGTGCATTTCAAGCGAAAATACTATTCAAAATTCAATCAGAACTTATTGATAATTAATCGATTATTCACGTTGGAGCCTGGTAGCAACGTTTTCTTCTTCTCCTTATGATTAATGGCGGCTGGCAGACAGCTTTTGGGTGCTTTACCGCCACCTTCTGACAAGAGTAATGCATTAAAACCAGGCGCCAGTGAAAAAAAAAAAAAAAGAAATAATGAAGAAGGGCAGTCGCGTATACTCGTCATGATAGATTTGAACGAATATTCAAAATCATGTACCATCCCTAATCCTAATGAAGTCACAGACGAACATTAAACTTCAACAATTAAGAATTTGACTGGTTTTGCTGCTACAGATGTGCATTTCTAATTCACAAGTTACAAGCAATTTCTGTACCATATGTTCCAACTTATAAATGACCTGTTACTTCACTTCGCATGCTGTACACCGCCACAACATACATCGTGAAAACATGGTCCTTTGATTTTGTTTCAGACGTCCGCAGTTTGTCTTGATAAACGGTTGAAACGACAGAACGTTTATCAGACCTGCAGAACTGCTGTTTAACCTTAAATGGTGGCTCTGCAAGTCCACAACACGGGACCTTCTTTCGGTATTTACTTTCCTCCCCAGACACATCTGACCGTTAAGCGGAGTGACGATTCTCAGGTGTTTTGTTGCGATGCGTTTTGGTTCGCTTGGATTTTTTTTTTCCCCCGTGTGAGAAGAAACCGAACCAAAACTCCCAAGTTTACACGCTCATTAGCTGATTCAGACCCGAGCAACAGCCCACAGGCGTGACATCGCCCTCAAAGTTGTTTCTCACCATGTGTTCGTTGAGCTGTGGGTGTGGGGTAAGGATGTAGTCGGGCAGACAGGAGCGGGCCAAGCCGGAGAGGAGGTGACGCTGGGGGAGCGGTGAGCAGGGGTGATACAGCAAAACAGTCGCTCCATGCTGGAAAAAAAAACCCCACACAAACACAACACCGTCACTACCCTCTCCCTCTCTGCCGAGACCGCCGGCTTTCCACTCATTTGGTTTCAACCAAAATTTAGGACGCTCAATAACCAAGTGGTTAGAATAATATCAACGTTGTATTTTATCCTCTTCTGTTGATCATTTTTTCCAACTCCAGAAGGAAAAGTGTCCGGTTGTTTCTGTGGCGCCAAACAGCTGACGTCCACCAAACAAGCCACTTGTGACCTACAGTACATTCTGGCATTCTGGTGAGCTACGGCCCATTAATAAAAAAAACATAAAAATCCCATCACTGTTTATCAAATCCCTGATTTCCAAAGAAACTCTGTGTTCGGTGGCAGCCCTGCTACCAAAAGTCCAAACCAGTAGAATATAAGTGCTGGCAGACTTCCACGTATTACTAATTACACTGGAACAACACACTGATTGTGTCTCAACTCCGGTTTGATAATAGCACACAGAAGATTGCCAACATGGAAGATAATATGGGAATTGGGTCTGTATTGTAATATTTACTAACCAGGTATGTTGCTGTCAACACCACTGTCAAAATAAACTATGGCATATTGGGGAAAATAAAAGCGGTATTAAGATCCAGGAATACATGGCAATACTATATTAACTATTATTATATTGTTCATAAAAAGCGGCTTTTACATAATGGGTGGGGAGGACAGATGGTGTCATTAGCTCGCCACTAAAAATCATGCTGATGATTACACAATCAACTTACCAAAAATGTATTGATTAAAAAGAAGTCCATGTATCTATATGTAGATATATGTTGACGTAGGAGCTTGTATCACAGTATATTATAGTATACTCTCTTCCACTGAGCACCTCTTTATGCAGCAACAACCACACCGTACATCCCTAAATGCTCATGTGACCGAGTGCTGAAAGTACATATGTTGGTGCTGTGGTGAACGTCTGTGTCTCTCTAACTGGAGTTACTGTGAGAATAGTCATCTCCTCGTCATCAAAGTCCTCCATACAAACATCTATTTGTTTGCTGTGCTGAGCGTGTCAAGTGACGCGAGAGTGGAGACAAGAGGCCGAAGCAGCATCACAACACGTTGGATTTCATAACTTACGTGCAGGTTGTTAAGCCAGCGCTGAGGAGGACAGTACAAGTACTCTCCACTCTCTGCCCTCACCGGTCTGTACGCTCCGCTGCAACACACATGAACACAAAAACAGAAACACAGCTCGGTGTTTGCAAAGCTGAGAAACCAAGAAGACAAAGTTTACGTGTGCGCACGAGTCAGCTGTTTAGAATAATGGGAGGCTGACTGGTGCGATTGTGCAGCGCATTACCTCACACCTGTAACACATGTCGGTCCACTCACCTGCTGGGAAGTGTGTGATTGAAGGAGATGGGTTGATCCATACATGTCGGCCTGGCTGGCTGCAGTGAAAAGAAACCAGGTCAAATTAGATGTGCAACGGATGTGTTTTTGTGAACTCAAACCGAGGCTGCTACAACTCATCCACTTGCAACATGAACCTTCCCCTCAAATCTGGCATTGCCTCTGTAAATGAATTAATGAGCTGCCTGGCTGATATTAAAACCTGCTCTCGCTAAATGCTCTTTGCTTCAATGAAGGTCAAACAGAGATCTTGCTGCTCAATCCCTCTCGCCTTTCAGCTGTTACACCGAACAGTCCTTCATTGTGTCTTGTCCCCATGCCAACCCACTGTAATTTTCATGTTACAAATCTGGATGTGATTTTTGTCCTTTCTCTCCTCAAAAGACCTTGAGAATGTTATTCATGCATTTATCTCATCTAGATTGGACTATTGTAATTCATGCTGGAATTGGCCAGAATCTTTTATCACGATTTCAATTGGTACAAAATGCTGCAGCGAGACTTTTAAGCGTGAACACATTTCAATCCTAAAATGTCTTCATCGGCCACCTGTCAAGTACAGAACTGATTTCAAAAGCTTAATGTTTGTTTTCAAGTGTTTAAATGGAGCCGATCTGTCCGACCTGCTGCAGCTCTATAACCCACCTCGCTCACTCAGGTCTCTCGACCAACAGTTATTAGTTGTTCCTAGATCTGAAATGACGACCCGGGCCGACCGTACCTTCTCTGTTGCAGCCACTAAACTCTGGAACAACCTTCCCCTTCAGATTAGGTCGTCAACCACTTTACCAATGTTTAAAAGCCATTTAAAAACCTCTTTATTTTCACGGGCCTATCCGCTTTGACCTCTACTTGGTACTTTTGTGTGATTTGTGTTAACTTATCTTGATTTTAACGTCACTTGTTTTTATTGATCGAGTCTGTTCGCATGCATGACTGTTTGTCTGTGTGCAGTACTTTGGTCAACCTTTGTTGTGTTTTAAATGTGCTATACAACTACATTTGACTTGACTTGACATGAAGCTTTTGTTTGATTTCATGAATAGGCTTTAAATCTGTGAACTGTCACCGAGTGTTATCCAGTTGTGCTTTGATTTTAGGGGGCAGCCCTGCTACCTTTTCTGTTTGGAGAGTCAGAGGTTGGTAAAACTCCATGAAGAAGTTTGTAAAATAAGAAGAAGTTTGGTAAAGTGTTTACTCACCTCGGGGTCGTACACCGTGTCAACACTGGGAAGTCTCTGTAGATAGGAAACAGAGTGAACGGTGGTTAAATCGGTGACAGCAGAACATGACCGATGAGGTGATTAGAAGTGAGCCAAGAAGCTTCGGCAGAGGATTTCCACGACTGGTCGTGCCAGATGTCCAAGGTTTATCACAGCAATTACTTCCCCATGATTGTTTTAAACTTCCTGGCACCCAGTGTGTTTCATCACAACCTACCCACGTGAGCCTCTGGAGACATTATGTAACAGAGAAGGTGATGATATCTATGGTATTGTATCCATGGTTACCTGAGTAGACTCTGGCCAGGTGGACACCGCACAGTCCCAATAAACCGCGTCCGCACGCAGGTCCTTGTCCAAAGACAGCTATCACGCACGCACACACAGGACGAAATTGAAAGGATTTACACGCCTTTAATAACATAACATAATATAAAATGTTTTTTTTTTTTTTTCAAACTGGGTGCCATCCGCACCAACACCTATAACGGGTATTGAGACTGCACCTTTCCGTTGTCACATCCTGGTCCCGGAGACCCGGAGCCACCGCACCGACCCAAACTGACCCACAGCGCGGCCAGCACAGTCACCGTCAGCGGCGGGGACATCGTCTGGCTCGGCATGGTGACGACCAGTCAGTCATTCAAATGTGAGCAGACCAGCATTTAGCGAGTTGTCACAGCTTCCTTTTGTCCCTTTAGCTGCAGAACAACTGACCAAAAAAACCCAAAACACGACCTTTCATAGTCCCGAAAACAGGACATGTTTCAGGCAAAAAGCTCCGTGACGGAGGAGACGCGGTGGGACCGTCCCACCGTCGGGTATCACGGGACTCCTCCGCGATACAGTGACGGGAGCTGCTTCCTCCGCATTATAAAGTCAAACTCAAGAGAGAGAATCAGGATTTAACGTTGAAAAGCGTAAAACATGAAAGTCTTCTCGTTCAATAACGACTTCGCCAGCGTGATGCACAACGATGAAGCCCCGGTTCAGAGAAACGTGACATTTCCCGTCGAAATTTTCAAAATAAAACAGTTAGGTCGCATTATATTACCCTTATTAGTTAATAGATGCGCTTTTCTTTTGCACATATGAGTCAGTAACGTATTTTCCACGATATTCTGTATTAATGTACAAATCAGACTTATTTTTGTTATAATTTTAAATTATTTTTTTACAAGCCTATTCTATTTGAGTAAGAAAATCCTACTTCCGGAATTTCAGACTCTTTGCTGTTTCCTGTTTCTAACTTTGTTCAGATGTTTAACTACGGAAGCTGTAAGGATGCAGAAAGGACACGTTTGACCAGGAGGATAAACATTGACACGACCTGTGACTTTAGCCATGAATGCCCTCTGGGAGGCGACACAGCAGAATTATATGATTTCAATCGGCGCTCATTTCCCTCTTGAAGTTCATAAAGTATAATGCAGACCAAAAGAAAAGCTTTCCTTAATGCGATTTAAAAATGAGTGTTTCTGTGCTGCTTGAAAATAAGTGTAAACATGCATCACCCGTCAACTTGTGTGGTATGAATAACTTCAATATTTTTTTTTTTTTTTTATAATTTGTGCGTAATAAATATTGCGACTGGTACCGACCTGTTAGAATTTACCCACCATACCCTCCTTCACATTTTCCACTCCTGGAAACACGCGCAAGCTTGTTTTATAACACGCATTACCTGTTGGGACAGGTAAACCAGCTGATCCTGGAGCTGCACAAGGCTCACAACACAAATGCAGTCAGTGTGGTCAGCAGTTATACCGTGAAACGATGCTCCTTTCAAAATAAAACCTACTGTAGAAAAGTATATCTACGACATAAACGCGTACAATCGGTTATTGCATCAGAGCAAGCAGAATGATCAATGAAGTTTGCACATTAGAGGGCACGTTTTAATTTGAATGATACATTTCCTTTAAAAAAATGTGCTTTATTTTGAAACTTCTTTAGGGAAGTGTCCGTGATGTTGGCCCTCTTGACACCTTGACACCTGTTTCCCCACCCAAAACCGACACGCACACACACCTTGTCATCAAACTACACAGGTGGGTTTGTCAGAGGAGATCTGGCCTCCTGGACAGAGGAGCAGTCGGGACCTAAATGGAGTCCTGCCTCTTTAAAGGTTTGCTGTCTACCACTTTGATTTGTATCATTTTTCATTGTAAAGTTTAATGAGTAGGAGCTTGGATTTGATCTAGTTTTGTGTCTTTTTTTTTTTTTTAAGTGACAGAGTAATCATTTCACGAAGAAAGCAACTGTACCATGTATTACTGCTTAAATAAAGGCCTTTCTGTCACCAATATACAGATAACTAGACTTTCTTTTCTCTCCTTCTAGCATAAGGGTGTGGCACCTTTCGGAGTTGTTTTATTAGTTGGGCTTTTTTTTTTTTCCCAGATTTGATCACTAAGGACACCAGAGAGTGATCAATGTGCATGCATCATTTTTATTGCTTTTTATGTTTTTTTTTGTTATTTCTTTAATCCCCTGTGTTTTAACCTGGCTGTGCATTTGAGGAAGTGGGATAATGAGGAAGTGCTGTCACACAGTGCCCTCATTTGTTTTTATTCAACCAGCGTGGAAAAAACAAAAGTGGGTTGTCACAACAGCTGATTGTCCATTTTACAGACAGCTGATTTGTTGATGCTTTTAAGATTCAAAATTTTCAAAAAGGGAGAGCAGAATAATTGCTGTCTGTCAGCTAAACATCTGTAATGGTGTCGTCTGTTTAGCTGCAGGTGGAGCGGATGCTTTCCAGCAGCCTTCAGCGGTAACCCCTGGTGGTCTGCAGCCCCTTGCTGAGGTAGCAGAGCCTGCAGGCCTGGGCAAGACGGGGAAAGACAAGAGTCAGCCCGGACACCCTGCAGGAACAGGAGATGGACTGGTGAGATAATCAGAGGTCACATGCAAACATCTCTATAACTTTATATCATAGTCAAACAAAATTATTCCCACCAGAAATAACCCCTGCTTTGTCTTTATGCTTTTACCAGGAGATATTTTCATTAGATAGCTCTTCAGACAGCGAAGATGAAGATGAGGGTATTGGCAAGAAAAAAAAGAAGAAGAAAGTGAAGAAGAAAAAGAAGAAGAAGGTGAGTGTCTTACAGCTCAGTGAAGTACCATTGGTGAATATGGGACAGATTATATTGGGCCTGTGCTTTGCTGACTATCTACATGTGACAGTCACTCGATCCTGCTTTAGGGTGTTGCCTTGATTGTACGGTACACATTTGAGACTGCTTTGTAGAAATCTTAAGTTGTGACTTCAGGACACAGGAGGGAAGTACAGTAAAGGCTCCACCTTGCCACAGCCAGTCAAACAGGACTGACCCAGGAGTGGAGTTATTTATTTATCATGTGGATCAACTGTCAGGTTTGCAATGATTGGCAGGGATAGGCGTGTGTCTATGCTTGCTCGTGGAGTTTCCTTTGTGTGTTGCCAAGTGCTTGAGGAGCCCCTCCCTTCTGCTGCCAGCGACACCACCTTCTCTAATCACCAATGACAAAGCCTCACTCTGATGTGTTTATAGTGACTCATTCATTTAGATTCTTATTAATCACAAAGGAGCATATAAATTCACCTGTTCAAGGTCGACACAAAGTTGAGCCATAACTTCCCTGCCTCTTCCTCAACAGGACTCCAGCTCATGCTCATCATCTTCATCTTCCTCTTCCTCCTCCTCCTCCTCCTCCTCTTCCTCCTCCAGTAGCTCCTCAGACAGTGATAGTGAGGTAAGTTACAGATTGGTATGTGCTGATTCAATGAAAACGTATTCATCATAAATGTGATGATCAAATGATTTAATAAATGGTATAACATTCTTCTGTGGAAAAAAAGTAACTACACCTTTGCACCAGAATCTAGTAATGCAGAAATATCATATTGTAGGTATTTAGCACAATTGTCCCATCTCTTTCTGACATCAGCTGGCTAAAACTTTGGATCCCTCTTCCGTGCAAGATACCTTTAGTCACGATTTGTTTGAGGGTTTTCTTTAATGTACTATCTGTTTCATATTCCCCTGTTGTCGGGATTCAAATGTGGGCTTCAACTACACCATTCTACATCCCTCCATTTCTCCTTTTTGAGTTATTCTTCATTAAATTCCCAGTGTGTTTAGGATTATTATCCTGTTATTATCCCATTTAAGCTCTCTGATACGATGTAAAATTCGCTTTCGTGCGTCAAATCTGTGCCATCTCAATTTCATTGTAAACACATTCACTTTGACACCAACAGCTGCAAGAATTACCCACAAATCTTTTGTAGTGCGGCCTCTTTCACATCAAACAGTCTGCTCTGTGGTTCAGTTTTGTGGGGCATCCAGTCCTGGACACGGGTCTGTTTGAAATCTTTAGGTCCCTACGCTCAGAGGTGTTCACAACATTCTTTTTGGATTGCCTTAGAGAGCTCTGTAGATCTTGGCATGATGACACATCACACTGCAATAGTAAAGACCACCATACACGCTTGATGTCAAAAAGTTTAAGTAGGACATGCTCCACTTGTCACTCATTAATGTCTAATCTGAAACCCTGACGATTTGAGGGATTTGAAGGTGTGATGATGAATGTAGGGGTGTACTTACTTTTCCCAATGACTGATCTGTTTTTTATTCATTTATTTAAATTATTATCAAATCTATGTCCTTTGTTTGATTAAATCACCTTTATTGACATTGACTGGTTCAAAGAGGATCAAATGCTTGCTTGTTCAAATGTGTTGAAAAAGTCAATAATTTGTTTTTATTTTTTCACGACTGAAGAAAACTGCTGCTTCCATGCAGCTCCTGTCTCACCCATACATTTAATACACGAGCTGCTATCATCACAAAGCTTTTAAAAGTTCATGGCAACACTAACTGCACAGATTACTTGTAGGCATCTTAATGCTTGAGTGATGTGGACCACTCCCAGACAGTTTATTTCTATTTGAGACCAGAATATCTGTCAAACAAGTCAGAGAGACTGCAGTTTTGTTTATGTAAATCCTTGTAAAATCTTCCCTCCAGTGGAGCTAAATTAAGTCCTTGGCCACAAGTTTCCTATCAGCTCAAAGGAGATTGATGGTCCCTTTTAACAATATCGCTGCCTTAGGTGAGGATATTGTCTCTGGCTAACAACACTGTCTGTTCAGAGAATATCTAGGGTGGAATTTCAGGCAAATTAAATCTAAAAACTGCCCATTTGCTATGTCTTTTGGCAAATTAGGGGATAAACAACCCTCTCCAGGCTTCCTCTGTCAACAGTTTCAGCTTTAGAAATAACTCCAAACCAATGAGCACACAAGTATCTCCGCTTTTAATGTTCATCTTCAAGGGACTGTAGTCATATGATGACATGGCGTCTTCATTTTCAGAGGGTGTTTTGAAGCAACATTTGGAGGAAAAGCAAAAGTCTTAGCCCTCAAAAGCTTTTTAAGGTTTTAAGCTTTTAACCTTAAGATTTAATCTTTGCATGGATCAAATGATTCACCAGCCACCAGTTTACTTCTGATGGCAGTGAAAATGTGACTAAAAATCACAGCAGCAGAACAATTGGAACGTAAAGTGCACAAAGCACTGGAAAACATTTCACCCCGGGCAATGGGCGGTGTCCTGGATCTGATAACACACTATCTGACGGCAGAGGAACACACCCAATGACAATGTTTGACACACCTTTTGTGTCATAGTTGTAAAGTGAAATGATTTCTGTTGCTTTATTTGGAGACAACAAAATGTTTGAGTGCATCTGTGGGTTTGTGTGTGTGCTTACATGCACGGTGACATCGCTGAGTGGCATCATGTACTGTATGTGCCATAAACAGTACAGTCTGTGCGTGTTGTTTGTTATGTATTGGTTTTAGCTGTATGTCCACAGTAGGTGCAGACATTTGTTATCTAATTATAATGATGGCAAAATATCCTTAATCTATAACTAGTCGAGGTCACATAATACTGATCATGACGTTATCTGTATTTTTACTTTATTAGGCAAATGTCTCACTCTGCAAACAAGTTTCATGCACGAGCACACATTCAGTAAAATACCACCCATGAAAGAGTTAATATTGAATGTTTTCTTGCAGGATGACAAGAAGAAGAAGAAAAAGAAGAAGGAAAAGGATGAGAAGAAAGAGTACATCTGGGACAGTGCTGTCATATTTCAGGCTGGTAAGTACATTACAGTATTTCCTCTTTGCAATGTGATTATGTTTTTAGATGGCTGCTCATAGCATGTCTCATGCTGTAATGCATTTCTCAGCTCTGTGCCTTCTCCCTAATAAAAGCATGCATCCTACTGCATATCAGGAACTCTGTTAAAAAAAAAATCTCAGGTTCTTTGTGAGAAAAATCTTCCTCTTGCCTGCTGAGGTTTTATTTTGTATATTTTGTATCATTGTATAACTTTCTATATTGTAGCACAGAGGTCATCTCGCAGAACATTTTTAAAGTACATATCTTTAATAGCATTGTCATGCTGCAACCCCACATGTTCTGGTCATAATGGACCAACTGTTTCAGTGTATGCTGACACATAAGAGAATAGGCCATTAATTTAGTGTTCATTCAGACTGTGACGTGTACATTCTGGTATTTATTATCGCCCTCACGGTCATCCTGCAATTGTAAAATAAATGTCTTCACGGGTCTGTGTTTACAACAGTTCATGAAAACTTCTCTCATTTATTTTTAACCCTACATTGCTGTTTTTGTAAATAAAGTTGACAGAATTACATTGAAAAATATTCAAAACACAATATTCATTTATTTCGTTCTTTCTCAATGATTAAACAAATGCATAACATTTTATTGTGCTGAATGTTTCAAGGTCCCGATGACCAAATGTTTGCAGAGGGTCTGAAGAGGAACCCGGTAAGAGAGAAGTCAAACGATGATTTTAAAACCTGTTGCTGTAAAACTTGTTGTCATAATTTTAGTTTTTTTGCTGTAGGATTTCAGTTCAGATGCCGAGTGTGACAAGAAGAAAAAGAAGAAGAAAAAGGACAAAAAGAAGAAGAAAAAGAAGAAGAAGGTATGGCTGAATTTCATAAACATGTGCAACGTTGTAATACAGAAAATAATACAACAATTACTGTTTTAGTCATCTGGACGAGCACAATCATCATGCATGTAATGAACACAATGGAGCATTAACATATGGATTACAGCATGACCTGACCATATCTTTATCGACTGAACTTCATCTGTCACAGGATTCCTCTTCCTCCTCATCTGACAGTTCATCCTCTGACAGTGAGGATGAAAAGAAGAAGAAGAAGAAGAAGAAGAAGAAGAAAAAGAAGAAGAAGAAGAAGAAGAAGGTATAATTTGTTTAAAAAAAATAAAATCTTTATCTTGAATGTCAACTGTCCGATCTGTCTGCTGTACTTGTGTGAATACAAATAATCATAATTGACATGTTAATTGTTTTACTCCTTCATTCATATTACTCTTTTTGTTTTTGCAGGACTGCAGCTCTTCGTCTTCAGATAGCTCCTCCTCTTCTTCATCATCCTCTTCTGACAGTGAGGATGACAAAAAGAAAAAGAAGAAGAAAAAGGACAAGAAGAAGAAGAAAAAGAAAGACAAGAAAAAGGTTAAGCAGTGTGGATGTTTATTTATTTGTCCAAGCAATCTAATCTGAATGCTTATATTTCTGTAACTGTTACTATTATTTATTATGCTTATTAAGATTAGGATGACTGCAGAAAGTTTACAGTCATGCGCACAATTAAGAAGTTTTGCTGATCATAAAAATATATTCTCTTGTGTTGCAGAATATATTTCATGTCATTTTTGCATGAATGATAAATAACATATTTTATTTATTTATTGATACAGGATTCCAGTTCTTCATCTTCATCCTCATCTTCTGACAGTGACAAAGATAAGAAGAAAAAGAAGAAGGACAAGAAAAAGAAGAAGAAGAAGGATAAGAAAAAGAAAAAGGTCAAATCCTTTTCTTTTACTTTGAAAAATCAGCTTTTTTTTTAGTTTCTGCATACAGTTTTTAGTATATTGTTCATAAGAGGTGACCATTAGCAGAGTTGAACTCTGTTTTTCAGTTCATGACTGTGGAAAAGGTTTGTCTTCACTTTCTGGAAAAGAAAATCAACAAAATTTCTTCAACAGTGCACACACACTCCTCTTGAGAAGATGACTGGTGGCTTCTGTGCTTGTTAGAGCCTGTTGGAGAACGACATGACAAGATACACGAGGAACTACTCTCCTGAAACATGATTTCCAAACACTGTAAACCCATATTTAATTTAAAAAATAGAACAAAGACAACATATCAAATATTTAAACTTGGAAATGTGATTGTTTTATGAATAATATATGCTCATTTTGAATTTGATGGCTTCAACACGTTTCAAAAAAGAGGACTGGGTGAACGAAAGAAACAAAACCATTTATAAACATCTCTGGGCCAGAGTTCATTTAAAATGGACTGAGGCAACGTGGAAAACTGTCCTCTGGTCTGACAAATCAAAATATGAAAATAAAAAATACAAATTATGGACGCTGCATCCTACGGGCTAAAAAGGAGAGGGACCACCCAGCTTGTTTTCAGCAAAGGCCACACTGAAAGGTGGCACAAAAATCACTCAGCATCTGTGTCTATGATGAGAGGTGATCTGAGCAGATGCAGATGAAGATGAAGATTTGTGCCTTCAAAAGATTGCAATAAAAAGAAAGCTTTGGCTTCATCGCTGGGTTTGTACCTGCAGGAGAATAGTCTTACTGTACTGTCTTAACACATCAACTCATTGTTTTTCAGCTTTATTAAGATTTTGTACATGAAATACTGCAATCCTTAGCATCACTGTCTGTATTCATTCACAGGATGAGGAGCAGGATGAGCTCAGCAGTGCTGCAGCTCTTTCAGCAGCAGGTAAGTCTTTCTATATTATGGCAACAAAAAAAAAGACAAAAACAAATGGAAATAAGAAGATTCCTTGTCACTCTCTCCATTTCTCCAGATGGTGAGATTGCAGCATCAAATGCTGATGGAGATAAAAGGAAAGATGGCGATTGTGACAAGGTGAAATACCAACACACACTCGCATGGCACACATAGTGTACGTGCACAAACACACAGACAAATCACTGCTTTCTTTTGTCGTGACAGGCCAAAGAGCTTAAAGGCAAACTCTGCTCTACACTGGCGGGTATGTGCGTTACTCTGACTCTTCAACAGATCAAACAGGGACTGCAGGCGTCATTGTTTTGTTTGTAATGATGCTTCGTGTCCAGCAGGGGGAGCAGAGGCAGGCCCTGATTGTATTGAGGACGGCCACCTGAGCGACGATGAGGGCGAAGGTGGGGAGGAGAAGGATAAGAAGAAGAAATTGAAGAAGAAGAAGAAGAAAAAGGTAACCAAAGATTCAGCATTCACACTCACTTCAACCACACGGTTGTTCAGCTTGTGGAAGTGAGATCCGAGCTGGGAATTGTACTTCTGTCCTATTGATTGTTTCATTTTAATGCACGTCGCAATTGTTATGTTGCATTATAACCACCATGTACTGATGCAAATTTTATTAGCAAAATTCACAGTGATTTAAAGAAAAAAAATAAAATTCTGTGTTTTGTAACAGGATTCTGGCTCGTCTTCAGACAGCGACGACGACAAAAAGAAGAAAAAGAAGAAAAAGGTAAACAGAGCAGAGAATGCTGAGCATCTGCTAATGACTAAAATGCATCATAAAAACAAACAGTGTTGTATATTGAATTTGTAACATTTACTACAATGATGCAGAGTAAAAAGCCTCTCTGTGTGCAGGACGAATGAATTGAAAACTCTCCACTGTCCTTAGCGGTGAATGTAAATGTGCTGATCTAATACAATATAAGATTTATAGATATAAAAAAATTATTTTGTGTTTGATTTGATTCTTAGGATTCCTCCAGCTCCTCCTCCTCTTCTTCTTCATCTGATAGCTCCTCTTCTGACAGCGAAGATGAGAAAAAGAAGAAGAAGAAGAAGAAGAAGAAGGTAAAGAAGAAGAAGGATAAGGTTCGTGTCTTGACAACACTTCTGTATGTTTCATATTTTGCTCAAGTACTGTTTTTGGAAGAATTAATGATATTGAGTCACGGTTTTGTGCTATTTTTTTTTACAGGACTCCAGCTGCTCTTCCTCCTCTTCCTCTGATAGTGAAGATGACAAGAAGAAGAAGAAGAAGAAGAAGAAGAAAAAGAAAAAGAAAAAGAAAAAGAAGAAGAAGGTAACACAATATTTGATCACTTATGTTTATATGTAATAACCAGACCATTTCCATTGTTGTTCTCTCACTGTTTATAATTCTAAAGAAAATCTGCACTCAGTTAGTTGTGTTTTCATGAAAACAAATGTGTGTGGTAAACTTCTGTTACTGACTGACTGACTGATATCCTTTCTAGAAGTGCAATTCCTCTGACGATAGCTCCTCCTCTTCCTCCTCTGATAGTGATGATGACAAGGTGAGATTACAAGATGCAAATGTAATATTGACTGCTTAGTAAATTCATCATTTCCAAGTTTAAACATCATGAGTACATGTTATTTTTACTGTAGAAAAAGAAGAAAAAGAAAGACAAGAAAAAGAAGAAGAAGAAAAAGAAGGTGAGAACTTTGTTTTTCAAGTCTAGTTTGGTTGATTTTATGAGTTTTGAGGATGTTTATTATTGACAGAAATGTCTAAACATCTGTCAAAATGGAACAGGACACAACTGAGTCTGCTGTTTAGTTACTGTGACTGCAATGTGGGTCTTTTTTTTGTCCAGGACTCTTCTTCTTCTGACTCCTCCAGTGATTCTTCTAGTGATGACGATAAGAAGAAAAAGAAGAAGAAGAAGAAGAAGAAAAAGAAGAAGAAAAAGAGGGTGAGAGTGTGTCCCTCTCCCCCCCCCTCCAAGTCCAGGATTTAGTTTGATTTTATTAGTTTTGAGGAGATTTATTCCTGAAAATATACATAAATGTCCAAAAAGCTTCATAAGACTACCGAACACTTGTGAAAAGTGAAAATGAAACGTCTTGCTGTTGACCAGGAGGACACCACTGTATCCATTGTGCACTTTATTTTGAGTAAAATGCAATTTGTATCTTTTTCTGTGCAGGACTCTTCCTCTTCTTCTGACTCCTCCAGTGATTCGTCTAGTGATGACGAGAAGAAGAAGAAGAAGAAGAAGAAGAAGAAGAAAAAGAAGGTGAGAATGCGTCATTGTTTTCTCTTCATTTCAGGTTTTTCGGTTAATTTGAGGAGTTTTGAGGATATTTATTCCTGAAAATTGACAGAAATGTCCAAAATGTTTCAAATCTTCTCCAAAATGTTCAAACACCTGTGGACAGTGAAAATGAAACAGCTTGCTGCTAGCAACAGGACACCACTGTGTCTGCTGTGTACTCATGTGTATCTTGTCCGTCCAGGATTCCTCTTCCTCTGACTCCTCCAGTGATTCTTCTTGTGATGACGGTAAGAAGAAAAAGAAGAAGAAGGATAAAAAGAAGAAGAAAAAGAAAGACAAGAAAAAGGTAAAACTGTGGCCATATTGTATTTGTCCAACACAGCCTTCCTCGTTTTACAGTAATATTTGTTAAAGTGCTAGTTTCTACTGGATGGAAAACATCAGTACAATAACTTTTACCATATCTACATCCAAGGACTCGGATTCTTCTAGTAGTGATGATGACAAGAAAAAGAAGAAGAAGAAGAAGAAGAAAGACAAGAAGAAGAAAAAGAAGAAGGACAAAAAGAAGGTGTGTGATAAAGAAACATAACTTGATATTTGTTTGTGTTCTGAAAGAGTTCGTCTGATGATGGAGGGTTGACTGCTTTTTATTTTAACAGGACTCAAGCGCCAGTTCATCAAGTTCATCTTGTTCCAGTGACAAGGAAAATAAAAAGGAGGACAAGAAGAAGAAGAAGAAAAAGGTAAATTGCTCATAAAATAATAATAACATCCAATTGTGTCTCATGTGAAAGAGAAATAAATGAATTTTATTGTTTCCCTGCTTTTCAAACAGAGTTCAGGCTCATCAGGAAGTGAAACTGACAAGAAGAAGAAGAAGACTGTAAGTTTGCTTTTAATACAAATTATGTGGAAAAGAATTCAAGCTTTAATTTCTTCTTAAGTCAACTGACCCTCAAACTAAAAACCTCACAGTCTTGTGTAAAGTTAACCTGGTTCCATGTAGAGCATCTTTCAAGTGGTGATGGTTTCATTCCAGGAAAGCCGTGACGGTGAAGTTTCTGGCTCAGACTGTAGCAGACTTTCTGCTCCCAGTGACAGCAGCTCCAAACCAGGTGGCGCCCCTGTCGTCTCCTTTGCGCCACTCCCTTCCAAACCTGTCCTGAAGCTGGATCCTCAGAGTCCCTCAGCTGTCTCCAAGCCCTCCGTCCCTGTCTCCTCACTGAGTATGGGGGACAGGGCCCTCATTCGCAGGCCTGCCAGTCCCATGGAGTCCCTGATGGGGAGTCCAAGGAGGTTTGGAGATGGAGCGACCCGCTCGTCCACCCACCTAACATCAAGTGACCTGCTGAGAGGCCCCAAGCCTTACCAATGATGACATGTCATAGATCTAAACAGAAGTCACAGATGCAAGAAAAGCATGACTTACATAACAGCGAAGTCAGCTGACGTACAGATGAGCTGTGATCTGATGATGCTCTCTGCTGCCCTGCCTTTTTTTGGGGGGTGGGGGGGATTAAAATATGATTCACTCAACATGCAAGTTAATACCAAGATGTTTTCTGCTGGATTTGAGGTGACTGGGTCGAGATGTGTTATGACATGATGAGATAATCATACCATGAGAAAGTTATGATTTTATTTTTGGGAAAAGCCCTTTAATGAAGGGAATACCAATTTACAGTCTCCCACGATATTTCTAATGTTTGCTTTGGGGAATAAAACAATGATTTTATTTGTTGTTGTTGTTTGCTGTGTTTGTTGTTGTTATTATTTGTTCTCATTTCTTTCACACAGGATATTTACTTGTTATGCTGTCTTCAAGCAGTGTTATCTCTCAGATCTATCTATCTATCTATCTATCTATCTATCTATCTATCTATCTATCTATCTATCTATCTATCTATCTATCTATCTATCTATCTATCTATCTATCTATCTATCTATCTATCTATCTATCTATCTATCTATCTGTCTGTCTGTCTGTCTGTCTGTCTGTCTGTCTGTCTGTCTGTCTGTCTGTCTGTCTGTCTGTCTGTCTGTCTGTCTGTCTGTCTGTCTGTCTGTCTGTCTGTCTGTCTGTCTGTCTGTCTGTCTGTCTGTCTGTCTGTCTGTCTGTCTGTCTGTCTGTCGGTCGGTCGGTCGGTCGGTCGGTCGGTCGGTCGGTCGGTCGGTCGGTCGGTCGGTCGGTCGGTCGGTCGGTCGGTCTGTCTGTCTGTCTGGGGATAAACAAGGAGTTACTTATTTGTTCAGTTCACATACTATAATAAGGGTGTTTTTTGACCATATTTTTAATGTTTTGTCCTGGTGGTAGTGTATCACTTCAGAGTAATGGCTATAACCTCACCTGGTAATGCTACTACAGGAATATAAACCATTCTAGGTATATCCTAGGCTTTCCCTGTGAGGATTTTAAATTGGATCCCAACATTATCCCCATTGTGAAAAAAACATAACTTCTTAGCTTACACAAAACAGGTATAATAATAATATAGGATGTACTGTAATAACAATATCCAAATTCTACAGTTAGTCTACATAGTTAAGAACTTTAAACATTGTAATTTCCCCCAAAAGTATTAAAAAAAAAAAAATTTAAAAAAAATAAAACGTGTTTAAATAAGGCTACTACAGCCATTGGTAAAAAGCAAATATGTACATTTACATAAATTAAAAAAAAAAAAAACTCATCTACTGCATTTAAATACATTTTGTGCACTTTTATAGTCTACTCCACTGCATTTTAGGTCAAAATATTGCACTTTTTACATTTTGCAACCATTTCCAAAATATGGAAATCTGCCACTGTGGTGAGATAATTTTACTGTGTATGAATTAAAGTCAGATAATTATATTAACTTTCAAGAATAAAGTAACATTTCCTTCTATTCTCAACAAATCTCATATTCTGTCTTTCATTCAAAATCTTGCAAGTCGTTTTTGTTTTATAGGTTACTTATTTTAACAACAAAAAAAGACTAATAATAGTGTTAATAATAATAGCCTACATTTTGCAGTGAAAAATAAGGTATGATCGACATATACATTTTTAACATAAATCATTCACAGTCCGCAACAATTTTTTATTTTCAGTCTTACCAGCCTGCAGGTTTGAGACAATGCCGATGATATTCAAATATACCTTGGCCTCAAATCTGGCACTGCCTCTGTAAATGAATTAATGAGCTGCCTGGCTGATATTAAAACCTGCTCTCGCTAAATGCTCTTTGCCTCAATGAAGGTCAAACAGAGATCTTGCTGCTCAATCCCTCTCGCCTTTCAGCTGTTACACCGAACAGTCCTTCATTGAGTCTTGTCCCCGTGGCCAACCCACTGTAATTTTCATGTTAAGAATCTGGGTGTGATTTTTGACTCTTCTTTTAAATTAGATCTCCAGATTAAATTAAATTGGCCAGAATCTTTTATCACGATGTCAATTGGTACAAAATGCTGCAGCGAGACTTTTAAGCGTGAACACATTTCAATCCTAAAATGTCTTCATCGGCCACCTGTCAAGTACAGAATTGATTTCAAAAGCTTAATGTTTGTTTTCAAGTGTTTAAATGGAGCCGATCTGTCCGACCTGCTGCAGCTCTATAACCCACCTCGCTCACTCAGGTCTCTCGACCAACAGTTATTAGTTGTTCCTAGATCTAAAATGACGACCCGGGCCGACCGTACCTTCTCTGTTGCAGCCACTAAACTCTGGAACAACCTTCCCCTTCATATTAGGTCGTCAACCACTTTACCAATGTTTAAAAGCCATTTAAAAACCTCTTTATTTTCACGGGCCTATCCGCTTTGATCTCTACTTGGTACTTTTGTGTGATTTGTGTTAACTTATCGTGATTTTGATGTCAATTATTTTTTATTAATCCAGTCTGTTCTAATGAAAGGCTGTTTGTCTATGTGCAGTACTTTGGTCAACCTTTGTTGTGTTTTAAATGTGCTATACAACTACATTTGACTTGACTTAATATTTCCGGCTACACGTGAAGGCAGCTCCGCAGCAGGAAGCAGGAGCGGTGTTTTGGGGGGCGTGGTTTAGTCAGGTCACGTGCTCAAGGTGCAGCGTTATAGAAAAAGCACTGTCGGACTCTGACCACTTGTTTTGGAAGAGCGCAAGAAGTGGAATCAAAATGGACTTCAATCTGTCGTCAGGTAAAGTTACGTCGACTCTGTAGCTGTACGTTTTAAGCCCCCTGTTTCTTTGTTGTGGAAATTCAGATTTTTCTATCATTTTAATGCTGACTTGATTATTAAAACCTTCATACGTCTGTCATTTGCAGCTTTATCTAACTGCGAGCAAGATGTGAAGAAGGAGGAGGCGCAGAAGGATGAGTTTAATCTTCCCTGGAGCAAGAACAAAGATAAGGTAGGAGTTGTGTATTCTTTTTTACTAAGATGCTCATGTTGGCGTAGTTCATCAGAGCTTTTCTAGATACTGAGAAGTAGAAAATGGGGGAAGGACGTTTCTTTGTTGGATTAGAGTTATAGGCTGCTGTTGATTTCAGTCTTGTCAAAGCAGATTTCATAAAAAATTAAAAATAATGCTAAAAAGTTGTTTCTCTTGTAATTCTGCTTCACCTGTGCCATTAAGCTCAGGTTTTTTTTTGTTAGAATAGACTTGCTGCCAATGCAATTCTCATTCTATAGTTGATTTCTGCACTCAAACGCAACACAACACAATCAACAATTTACTTCATGTTAATATATATATATATTTTTTAGAGTGATGGTGGTAAGGACAAGTCCCACAGTAAGGACAAGTCCCACAGTAAGGACAAGTCCCACAGTAAGGACAAGTCTGACCATAAGAAAGAGTCCAAGCACAAAGATGACAAATGTGATGATAAGGACAAGAAGAAGAAGAAGAAGAAGAAGAGCCACCATAAGAAAAAGGAGGAGGGAGACAAATCAAACACCTCTTCCTCGTCTTCCTCATCTTCCTCCAGCAGCGATGAGGTAGGTCTTCCTCTGCAATTTGGTTTTAAGGTTCTCTCAAAAATAATTTGAGCTTGTTGGAGTTCAGTAAATTACAGAAGACTTAAATGACCCCTCAGTTCCTCAACGTGTTCCCATGTGCACTTCTGTAGTTTGTAGAGGATTTAACCAACAACAACAAGAATGCAATGAAATGCAGCTTAACGGGTAACATACCTGTCACACCTCTGTTCAAAGGTGGACGATTGAATCATGTGGTGCGGACACATCTACGACAGGTCTTACCAGTAATGCCAAGTTTAATCAGACCTGACACACCACACCCTCTTGTGTTATGTTTTAATTTATAGTTCATATTGTTGACCGTCTTCCAGGTCTGCACATCCACCTGTTATCCACCTGTTATCCACCTGTTAACCTACAGCAGGGTACCAGCTAGTTTGAACAGCATTAGGGTGCAATTCCTTCCTTTATGTTACACCTTTTTTATTCTGAGGAATCAGAACAACATGTTCATGGTCACTTTTATGTGAATAGTCATTGCATGCAAAGCAGAGCCCAGCCCAGTG
Organism: Brachyistius frenatus; assembly: GCF_029030835.1. Taxonomy (NCBI): domain Eukaryota; kingdom Metazoa; phylum Chordata; class Actinopteri; family Embiotocidae; genus Brachyistius; species Brachyistius frenatus. The sequence goes on from NW_027210600.1 coordinate 3,088,302, forward strand.
GGAGAGAAAACAAACAGGTCAGATAGGAGAGTCATAAAGGAGATATTGTCTTATCACCTCTGTGGAAGGGAACACGCTGCTCTCAGTCTGGTTGTGGCCTGACTAGTTCCTGTACCATTCCTGCTCCAAAAACAAACAAACAAAAAGGCTGTTAATTTGTTGATGCTGCCACAGGGATTCATACTTACAGTATAGCAGCTCTGGCACTTAAGTTGCCCCTTAATAAATCATGTATCCTTTCTGCAGTAACAGCATTGTCCTTTGTGTCATTTCAGGAGTGATTCTTACTGATGGATCGGACTGAGAATGTGAGACGGAGAATGTTAAGCTCTTTTATCACTTTTGTCCATTGAGTGAGTGAGTGAGTGAGTGAGTGAGTGAGTGAGTGTCTCAACTTCTCTTCCTGTCTTTTCACTGGTGTCACAAACATTCAGGTCTTCTGTAAACAAATTGCATAATTACTGAGAGTAAAAACCTTCTGACAACAAACAAAATGCCTCCAGGATTTAATTTTGTTCCCGTTTTGTATCGTTTGTTTGCACCACAGGATGGCAGTGCTCTCCACTTTTAAGTTCAATCGGTATTTGAAGTTTGAGTGGAAATTAGAGGATATTTTTCTTTTTGGAAAATGTATACCTTAACAAATCAATAAAATGCAGACTGTTGTGGTTTTTTTTTCATTGTAATAAAATATAAAAGGGGCATTTAAAAGCATTTTGGTCACGTCGAAAAGCATCAATCCTGTTGAAAGGACAAAAATAGAGTGTCTTTATAAAAAAAGAAAAAAAAAAGAATATATGAACCATATAAAGTGGGCCCATTTTTTTTGGCTAATAAAAAGTTAAGAGCTCATGTCTACTGAAACCAGAAGTGGGGGATGTACTCCAATCCTTGCTGTGGCCAAAATCAGTGGACCAAACTACAGCAGCCATCTTCCTTGTTTTTGGATCACCTCCATGCACTTGTCTCTTTCAGCTCCCTGGTTCGCCCTGTATCACTCCCCCCCCCTCTCCTCCAGCGTTGTGTCAATACTGGATTATAATTAGGCCCCTACTCGTGCAATATTGTATAAGCAGCATTTTACTGTAGCTAATCAAGGTGGAGCTATGGTGTAAACAATTTTACACAGCGCTTGGAAAATATATTGTTTAAAACAATTTCCGATTTTGTTTTTTTCCTGTAGCTTATAAAATTGTCATCTGCAAATAAGAGAAACTGTAGTGGAACAAAATGGCATAAAAATGGAAAAAGCCAGTGACTTAACATGTTGAAAATCGAACAATAAAAAATATCCAAAGGCAAAGGGAAATACTCTCGGCCCACTAGGATATAACAACTCAAAGAATCCATGACGCAGCACTGAAACAAAGGGTCAATCGTTTACCTGACATCAATATTCGAGTTGCAGTGAACTTGAGCCAGGATTGTCAGAAGAGGGGATATACAACATTTAGCATTGAGGATCTCCTTCAGGTCTTCTGAATCTTTTATGCAGGTGGAGAGAAAAGAAAAATGGAACGGTTTCAGAGAAGAATCAATAATAAATCAAGCATGCATCTTTTGGGGGGCTGCTGAAGAAGCCCAATTTAACCCATCCATCATGTTGAAACCTTTATTTCATTTGAACCTGTAAGGGAATACTGAAGGGAGGAATCAGGGGATGATTTACAAAAACATTTCTCCAGGAATTGATCTAGTCCAAAGGTGCACGTATGAGCCAAGTTCAGTTAAATTGTGGCTTAAGGAAATTGGAATGCAAATGTGTTTTTTTTTTGCTGTTTTTTTGACAATTTATAATCCAAACTATGATACGAGACACTGTTTGGCTGTGATATTAGTTCCTGACCTAAATTGAAACTCATAAATACTTGCAGAAATTAAAATAAAGCAGTGAACAAAGTCAGGATAAGAAACCCAAGATAAAAACCAATGATAACACACAGTATAATAAAAAATAAAGTATATGCATCAGTGCATTTTTTAAAACAGAACCTCATACTGTGTTCCAGTAACAGTAATGGGCTACTGTAATTTATCTCCCCTGGTGCCTTTGTGCTGTGTGTCAGATTACATTTTTCCCATCCTACATGTGACAGCACAGACTGTGCTTTTCCATATAGCGCTGAAATGATACATGTCAAAACATATGTTCATGTTTTGATTCAGAAAAGCTCAGTGGAGCATTCAATCATTCTGCCTTTGGTTTCCACTGAGAACGCCTTCAGGTATAAACGCCAAAACACAGTGTACCGCTTCAAACTTTTAAGATGTGACCCAGTGCACTTGATGGGTTTCTGCCTCTAATGCAACCTGCATGAACATCACAAAAATTGCGAGACCTTTCCAAAAAGAGATCCGAGTGTGCAAGAGAGGAAAGTTTAAAGTTCAAGCAGAAAGAGAGATGAGCAGGGAGGGTGATGTGAAGGCCTCGGGCATGCTACTCTAACTTGCACCTTATTTGTCTGCCAGCTAACCATCTGTAAATTCCAGCAGCTTGAGGTCAGAAGACAGAATAGAGGGATGTACAGTACAGGGCGATTCCCCCGGCATTTATTTCTCTTTATTAAAGACTACAAATTTGGGAAGAAAATTTGTAAACTTCTTTCCTTATAATGCTTCTTATTTTATGTTTGGATGCTGCGCTGTGCTAAGTCTGGAAGTCCCATGAGTTAGAAAAGATATAAGCAGTGATTTAGTGCTAAGCTGAGTGTGATTACTGTATCCTGGTGATTAAAAGGCCTCGGCACATTGTTTGATGCAGTCTCCATGGTAGCTCATTTGAACTCCTTTAGCCTACAGTCACAGTTTCTCCCCTCATGCTGCTCTTTATAGAAACATTCAAACCTTTGAATTTTTATTTTTGTAACTTTTATAAAGCTACAATCCACCTCACAGTACTGTTTAAAAAAAAAGAAGAAAAAAAAAGGAGCATTTCAAGAGGAGTCATTTTATTTTCAGTTACAGAGCAGTACCCTGTTGGTAATGTGCTGCGTTGACATGTTTCTCTTGTGGACACCAATGTGATTTGAACTCACGTGAGTGAGACTCATTTTGATATTTAATATCATTATTTACACTACAAATTAAACGTGCCATTGAAGTATTAAATTATTATAGTTTAATATTACATATTACGGTAGGCACTAAGTAGTTTTCTATTCTATTCTATTCTATTCTATTCTATTCTATTCTATTCTATTCTATTCTAGTCTAGTCTGTTCTATTCTATTCTATTCTATTCTATTCTATTCTGTTCTGTTCTATTCTATTCTATTCTATTCTATTCTATTCTATTCTGTTCTGTTCTATTCTATTCTATTCTATTCTATTCTATTCTATTCTATTCTATTCTATTCTATTCTATTCTCTGCCGGCCGTTCTGTGGACGCACCGCAGGAGGGCACGAGCGTCTCTACCTCTCTCCCGTCTGGCGTCAGCGGTCTCCCAGCAACAGCCGGGCTCGAGCCTCATCTCGACCATCCGCCACTGAGCGACGTCAAACCGCGCAGGCAAACTCAGGCGGAAGAAGGCGAAGTGGATTGTTGCCTACAAAATAAAAGCCCGTTTAGTTCAAGTGTACCGGTATATGATTTACCCTGACTGTGTGCTCCCATCGGATGAGTTTGGACACACTTGGCACATCAGACACTGAGGGCCAGATAGGGTCCTAAGCAGAAACCTGTTTTAACACATAGTGCACGGTAGTGCAGGTCTGGTGTAGTAATTACCCCAGCCGATGGGGTCGTGTGCTCTGTGTCGTTTGTTTACTTATTTGCCTGTCAACAGGATTATTCTGCAGTAAACACACCAGACCGATTTTCATGCAACTTCGGAGGGTCTAGCACAGGCCAAAGATGAACCCATTCGATTTCAGAGCCAATCCACAATTTGTTTTGACCGTTTATTAAAACTTTGAGATTGGGTATTTGGTCCACTGAATGCATAGGCCTGCGTGTTAGACCAGAGGTACTTGCGCATGATGGCTGCGTCCGTTTGGAACGGGTATCACTCGTCCTCAGATATAACGCAACGTGTCCGCAAGACACCTGCATACATGGACGGTAGGGGCAGTGTATGGGCAGTATGGGGATATGACAGCGTCTGGGATCAGTATGGGCGCAGAAGAAGAGGCAACAACGGTGGAAATATGCGTGTCAGAATCGACAGCACTTGACATGCAAACTTGCAAAACTTGGATACAAGTTCAACAGTGTTCCGTCCGTGCACGAAGGAAAATCTAGTAAAAGCAGAGTGGGGACGGAACTGTTGGCATGTTTTGTCCCCTGTCATCACGTCTGAGACCAATTTCCCAAAAAATTAGGATAAGTGTATGTCGTTGAGTAAATCTATAGTTGCGCCAAAACGATTGCGGTTGCAGATTTGTATCGGGACATGTAGAAAAGAGGACTATTGGTCATGGTGGAGGTTTGTGTACAATTTTTTTTTAATGTTTAATTTTTTAAATGAAATGTCGAAAGTTTGAATGCAAACAAAAGTTTGGAGAACACAGGTAGGCTGTATGTTAGATGAATTCATTGGTTAAACTTTGACTGATGGAGTCTGACCTCTGGCCATCTCATGACAACACAGCAGAATTGTGTAAAAACTGAAATTTGCAATGCGCCCCATACGCCTTTTCCCCATTTACGCATCGCATGGGCCACTCTGCGCTCCGCTTCGATTTCTTTTATTTTGAAAATTATCAATCGGAAGTGTTATTGTATCCCGTGCAGTCTGACTTGCTCTCAGGTCCGCTCGGCTGCAGCAGAACAGACGAGAAACCATGGAGCGCAACAAGACGCGTTGGAGAGACTCACCAAGCGGAAGAGGAAAGTGCCACTTTCAGATCCGTTTATAGCCGAAGTCACTTTCAGCAAGTGGGCAGGTTTTCCAACACCAGCAGGTGGACACAGTTTTTCCCAAGCGTGCGTAAAATTTACCTGGAGAGGTCTGGGAAAGAAAATAGTCGTGGAGTGAGCAGCTACCAAAGAACGCGAGTGGAAAGGAGTTGTAAAAAGCTGCCCGAAGGACAGAGGAGAGCCTGGCGGATGGAAATGCTCCCAGTGTTGTTTTATTCCCACACATTTGGACATTCCACGTAGTTTTGGGAAAATACCGTTGGTGTGCGCTGCGTAAAAATCTCAGATTTTTCACGTCTCATGCCATAACGAGGAACAGACACTTTTCTTAAGAAAACTGTGAGCGGACCTGAGATTTTTTTAAAAATTATTATTATTATTTTTTATAATAAAGAAGGAGGCTCCGGGCTTCATCTGAAAGCCAGAACAGTTAGGAACCATGGTGAAGTTTCATAACTCCGACCTATGGATAGCCTGGATGGTCATTTTCTGCATGGAGGGTAAGTTGTATAACACTTGGAAACTTGTGTACCTGTCTCCAACTAATGCGCCTCGTGCACTCTTAATGCAATTATAATATCAAGAATAATAGTAACGACAATAATAATAATAATAATAATAATAATAATAATGATGGGATACATATTTCAAACGGCTTTCAGATTTCGTATCACCTGGACAAATGATTACTATATAATGTGCCCACCCAGAGGTACCTGGACAAATATTGTTTCCCGGACCCAACCTCTCCAAGACCGCGTGGCACAGCCGTTTGATCCCAGCCTTCCTTATAACTGTATGTTTGAATCAGGCTCACAAATTCGCGGCATTTCCACAAAAATCAAAGCACCCATTTAATATGACGTTTCCCCTCCGCGTTACTCGTCGCCATGTTACTCCCGAAAGCACTTTTGAATGTGCACATAATGCGCTCTTCGTGCTTTATATCGCCTTTGCGCGTCTTACACAATATGAGGTCTAAAATTACTGTTGTTGTTGTTTTAAACACACTACCGCCACTGGTACACGTAAAATGTGATACAGTTGTGGGAGTGTCTGTTTTGAAATAGAAACGGAGCAGACGGTGGACTGTTACGCTGGTAATCCGTCCGATTAACGGGAAGTATGGTGACCAGCAGCACAGGAGAGGCAGGCAACCCCAAAGGAAAATCTGTCTATATTCCTATAATTCTTCAATGGGAATCGAACCGTCTGTATGTCTGGGTGCGTTTTGACCTTAACGTTGTTCTTGTGGTGTCATTCCTGCTGCAATCGAACAATATTCTCAATGAGAGTGTTTATAACTTTCGTGAGTTTGTTTGACTTAGTTGGCTTTGTATTATAAAATATAACAAACATGAATTATCACAAATGAGAAGTCTTTTTGTATTTTGGACAAGCTGTAGTTCAGAGAGCACATTAAGGGAATATAACTCACAAGAAGATAAATAACATTAAACAAAAGCCTCATCAATAAATGGTCCTAATTTCTAGGCAAAATTTGTTTGTGTATGTGAAGAAGCCTAAAATGATTTTCTGAGTCAGATCAATAACTAAATAATAAAATAATAAGTTTAGAAATGAAATCATATTTAACTTTTCATTCTCACAAATGTTCAAATCGTCACAAAAATGTGAAAGCAGAGAAATAGTAGAATGTCAGCCCAGTCTCCCTCTGAGCCTCCTGTCAGGACACAGAGCACTTCCAGCGAACCATGCAGACACAACACACACACACACACACACACACACACACACACACACACACACACACACACACACACACACACACACACACACACACACACACACACACACACACACACACACACACAGAGGACAGACTGACATGTCAATTTGGACAAAACAATTGTGTGAGATTGAATTTAGTCCTGATTGGTGATTCACTCTGCTGCTTGCTTATTTAGCGGTATACCTCTGCAGGGAGTGGATGTGTGGTGTCTTGTCAGCTTCACTCAGCGGTTACACACACACACACACACACACACACACACACACACACACACACACACACACACACACACACACACACACACACACACACACACACACACACACACACACACACACACACACACACACACATACAAATAGTGCATGCTTTGATTTTCTACAAGTGCTGCCCCTTCCTCTTGTCTGATAAAACCCTCTGAGAAGGAAACAGGACTGTGGTCACTCCTACCTTTTTACTTCTTGAAGTAATAAGCGTCCAAATGTCTGTCTTTGCAGTGCATGAAATCCGCATGACTTCACTAACAGCGTGAGTCCGGCAGCTCTGTTAACAAGCCAACTTGTTCAGAAACAAGGTGGGGAGCTGCCAGTGTTACTATAAATAAATTCCGATGCAGCTAAATCAGTATTGATCGTGGTTGCTTGTTTTGACTGTGTACTTACCTCCACTTTTTGCATGCCAGAGATTGTCACTAGATTGATCCGATCAGTTCAACTCAATGTTAGTTGGTGGCTGGATTGTTTTGACTCATTGCACGATGAAACCTGAGTTCTTTCAGCTTTTACAACACATGTTAGTTTCTGGCAAAAATCTTTAATCTTTTTTGTCAGAATACCAAGGTTTTTTTTTTTTTTTTTAATTTCTTTTTTAGCTTTAATGCCACTCGCATACTGATCATTAGGTGTCTGTAGCTGTGGATGTATGGGAGTTTTTAAAAAAAAAAAAGCAAACAAAGCAGAAAACTGTGAGAGACAGAAGGAAGGAAGTTTCGTAAGTGACTTGGACAGGACCTGTCAGGGCCGAGTTCATGGCCGGACCCCTCGTACTTACAGCATTAGTCAGAGGACATGTCATGTCCTCTTCAGCCATCAAAGCTCCCCAGTTACACATAAATATTGTATCACATCTTCTCGCTTGAAAATGGGCACCTTACAGCTAGAATAGTTAGCTTTGTTCAGATCTGCAGTGCTCAAAACATTTGAAGAAAGTTTGGTAAAGTTAGAAGAATAAACGGCACCGGCTCTATGCTAATAAATAGATTGGTTCAGTTGTTGTCACAACAACACCCCCGGCGATACCGACACAGAGCTGCTCTGTTCGCGATGCCCCGCTTTAACGATCCACCCTGAACAACCCTCCAGGGTGTGGCAGGGACCGATCCGGAGGTTCAATCAATTCTGCAAATTAGATTAAAGCGGAGGTGGTGGCTCTGAACTTTTCAACTGTTTTTTTTTTGTTGGTTTTAGTTGTCTGCACAGCGAATCTTATAGAACATTTCAAATTTCCATACACAGAAATGTTCAGATGGGCCCTCCAGGGTTGTCCGTATGTTTGGGAAGAAGAATCCGGGGAGGAGCATTCAAGCAATAAAAAAAAAAGGACATGGAGTGCTTCTCAAACTCATTGACATTCAGGGCATTCGTGTCCGCATCAAAGCCCAACTTAGACCAATTCTTCTCTCCACTTTCTCTGTGAGCTTGTTAACCTTTGAGGCTCCAGGCATCAAATTAGATTGTGAGTCTGGTCTGTATGTTGTTTACATTGTTTAATTTGTTCAGTTTGCTGATTTAAATTCTCAGTCAGCCTTGTCACTAAAATATGTAACAGACTGGGTTCCCATTAGCAGTTAGTGCAGGCAAAAATTTAACCATACCTTCAGCTTGTATTTTCCATAGCTACAGTATATTAAAGTAGGCAGCAGGTCCAAAATCTGCAATAACCTATGTTAAAAAAAAGAATGAAAAAGAAACACGTTATTATTGGCTTGTAAAATCAGCTTTGTTTCATTCAGTTAAAAATGTTTTTTGTTTCTGACAATGACAGAAAACAGCGCGACGAGATTTAAAAAGAGCAAAATATGTTACATGGCGGACTCAGTTCAGCAGGTCCTTTACCACAGGTGATCTTGCACAGGTTTTTTTTGTTGCGCAATGCAGTGAGCGCCTTATTCAGAGTACGCCTCTCATGCTGCTATTGTCGAATGCGTATGATAAAAAAAATCCCAGCCCCTGTGTCGGTTTCATCTGATAAGTAGTGGGGTTTTTTTCCCCCTCCTCTTTCCGCCTGCTACTAAAAAGGAGCAGCTGGAACAAGAGTGTTGGACAGATGGAACTTTCCACCTCGATTATTTTTCTCACTAAAAATAGCCTCTCAAAAAATTAAAAGACCTCTGGGACCGCTTGCAAAGTGCATGTGCGTGTGTGCGTCCGTTTGAGCGACAGGGGCGCAGGGAACTTCAGACGACACGGTCCTCAGATGATGGCAGCAGCAGCCATCCGGGGACTGTGAATGAATAAATGATGGGCAGATATTTGGAGGGGAGCGAGCGCAGCATTTGCCCGGTCCCACGGTCTCTTAAGCACACATTAAACTAGGCCCCAAAGAGTCCACGGGCTGCTCTGCGGCACGGCGGTCGGCCAAGCATCTGGGGCAAACATCTGATGTGGTCACTTCACAGAGGGGTTGGAGGTTTGGGGCTTTGAGGTTATGGGGTTGGTTGTACCTTTTAATCAGAGTGTCAGATGAGGGGAAACATGAGTGAATCAGGAGCGTGTCGGGAGCAGGAGGGATGTTGTTGATGGAAGGATGTCATCAGGCGGGTTTTTTGGGTTAGATGACGAAGTGTTGGGGAAATCAGGTGTCAAAACAAGCTCGTGTGGAGGCAGTGCACTTGTCAAACTTGCTTTTAAATTCAGAATGATCCTTTAAAACATTTAATTTGGCTTATCTTTGCTTTCTGGTTTCCTACGGATGCATCATTCTGTGCAGAGAAATTGCGTGGCTGAGACATTTTAATGTCTATATTTTATGATATGTAAGACATTTAATCAGTAAATCAAAGCTGCAATCAGAGTCTGGGTTGTACTATGAGCAGAAGTTTGATCTCACTTTGGTTGAGCAAGAAGGTCATCGCTCTGAGCAGCAGTCATACTAATTTCTCTATGAAGTGTGATAAATTCACTTTTGGGAAAGCTGGTATTTTAATTTGCATCATTTAATGACTGAAGGAGGAAAAAGAAACACTACAGTCCTGCTGTAGTGCTTTGTTTGTTTGTTTGGTTGCAGGTGCAGAGGGGATAATAGCACTCCGAAAGCCAAAATCATATCGATGACGAGCCCACAAAACATAATCGAATCTACATGCTTTGAGTGTGTCTGACAGTATGTTGATCTGTAACATACTGTGACAGGTCAGAGCATTCGGAGGGGAGTATCTTTTAGCTTTTTTTTTTTTTTTTTTTTTTTAGTGTGTGTCTGTCTCAGATGAGCCCTGGGCTTATGCATCTTTAAAGCAGATGTCTTCCTCATGTCGTGGCACCCAGAATATGCTCGTCTTGAAATGAGCAGTTTTGCTTTGCTGGCTCTCGAGGTTCGACCGGGCGTTCGCTGACAGGACATCACATCAGGAACTCAGGGGATGCTTGGTGCATGCAGATGCAACATTAAGGGGGACTTCTGTTACAAAACTCATTTTTGAAAAGTGGTAAAGTTTTTACTCTGAGCCTTTACATCCATAAAATCAGTCATTTTTCTACAGTTGTAAGTTTAGTTGTTGTTCACTGTTTGTTTCAAAAATGTTGGCATAAACAAGAGAGTGGAAAAAGTCCACTCAGTAAATCTTAGCAAAGTCATGTAAGTAAATCAGTGCTCTGAGCTGCAGTCATAAATTGGGACTTTCCACACATCTAGCAGAATAAGTATTGATCCTTTTCAATGTCACATCAATAACACAGAAAAGCACATTTTTAAAACCGCAGTCCAACTCGAACTCTTTTTTTGTGACAGAAATCACAACGAAGCAGGAACTGTAGTCTCAAAGTGCTCCACTTTGCTCTTAAATAAAGGTCCTTCCTTACTTTATTTGTCCTCATAAATCTGATAAAAACAGAGCCGTTTTCTTTCTTCAGGACAGCCGCTCAAACGTTGGTGCCTGTAACAATCCATGTTAATTGACGTATAATTTACAAAAGCCCTCCCACACCATTCACTTCCTCGTGTGTGTGATATATTGCGGCTTTCAGTCAGTGACTGCCAGAGGGTCGTTAAGTTGATCTCCGGTATTACCAAGAATAGTTGCTTTGTTTATCATTGTAAGCCTTTTTGAGCTCTGATCAATGGCGAAGGGAAATGCTCCCGTGCGCACATTATTCCCACAGGTGTGCTAGCAGGCCCAGCGTTTGTGCTCGGGCCCTCTAATTCCCCTGGCAAATAAATTACAGCTGATCCCCAAGGATCAAGGTTTCCCCTGGACTCTAATGACCTCATTAGTTTGATCCACCAATCACAAACCTCCAGGATCCAGACAGTCAGATTGTCTCTCTGAGGTTCAATCGGTAGATTCCCGCTCGGAAGTGAGCTCAGTTTTGTCTGTTTATTTAATGTTTATTTTTATAGGGACAAATATGTAACCAGTGCCACAATTTGCAAATAGTTCGTTTGCAGTGCCCGTTCCTAGATGGGCCTTTTAAAATACATAAAACTAAAAAACTCAAATCACATACACAAGAAATAGTACAAATCATAAACTCAACAATAAATATGTTCAATCAAAACTCAACAAGAGAATGCAGATAGACAAATATGGGATGGGCATTTCAAGTAAAAGTACCAGTCGAAATTCGCTCAGAACTAATTCTTCTTCTTCTTCTTCTTATTAATCGAATATTTTGCTAAGCTTTTTAACCTTGCTCACCCTTTTAATGTGGACAGATGTCCTTTGTTTCTGTATAGAGTACATTTATTAACAGCGTTTTTGATTTGGTAAGTGGCTACCTTTCAAAATGAAAACAATTTAAAGAAGGGCTTATTTAAACATCATGCTCACTGCCCATCAGTGTGCACAGCTAAATTGTTTAAAGCTTGACGGTAGTAACATCTAAATGGTCAAATTTCTTTCCTAGAAATAATATTAGATTCCCCCAAATTAGCAAATTGTACTCTCAAATGTCCTCCCAATGGAGCCTATCCGAGCTCACTCTGGGTAAAGGCAGCGTTCACCCTGGACAGGTCGCCAGTCCATCACGGGGCCAACACACAGAGACAGATGGAAACAAAGACCATTCACACACTCATTCACACTTAAGGGCAATTTGTAGAACCACCAATTAACCTGAGGTGCATGTTTCTGGATGGTGGGAGGAAGCCGGAGAGAAGCCACACAGAGAACATGCAAACTCCACACAGAAAGGCCCAGGCCCGGATTCAAACCCCCAACCTTTTTGCTGTGAGGTGACAATGCTAACCACTGCACCACTGTGCCAACAGCTCACAGTTAAATCTAAAAGACAGCAACATGTAGCTAGCAAAATAAAACTGCCGCAAATTGATTTTAATTTAAGGTCCAAAAAAGGCAGTAATAGGAAATAAATGAGATAATTTAATGTTGAAGAAGAAGTAAACTGTTTCTAAAGTGAGGGAATAAAGCACATAGTGTAATGAAGTGCAAGTTCATGCATAGCAGTGAAATTGTCATCTGATTGGTGTCAGCGGTGCCGATTTCCTTTTGAGGCTTCATCTGTTCAGCTCCCAGCTGACCAGCAACATCCAATCACATCCATCCGGGGGGTTTAGGTGCTCTTTAAAACCTGTCAGCTGTCACTGTTACTCCAGATTTGATATAAAGATGGACGTCATGACAGTTTCCCAAAAGTTCTGAGATATTTTGGCTTCACTTTTTTGTAAAAGAGGAGGAAGTTGTGACCCATCGTTCATGTTTCAGCACCTTGTGACAACGAAACTTTAGTTTTGGGATTTTGCTGAGGTCTCATGCTCATGTCTAAATTTTATAATATTGTATCCTTAAGTGTTATCTGAATTAGCTGCTCCTCAGATTTTGTTTTGATTTTCCTCAAAGAGCAGAGCTGTATCCACACAATCTAACTGTATAACCATTTGCTACAAGTAGTCCAATTTTTCATGTGAATGAAACAAAATAAAGAGTGAATATTTAAAGCGCAAATTATTGCAGTCATTTGAGAGCAAAAGTCTTTTTTTTTTTTTTTAAGTACTTATTATTAATTCAAGCAAAGTTTTTTCTGTTTGACACCCACCAGATCCAGTTAGATTAGAAGTTTAATCAAGAAATATGGTGATGATGATGAGGATGTGGCCAGCCGAAGAGATTTCACAGTGGTTTTTAGCACAGTGCAAAAAACAAAAACCACACAGCTCCTTCGGCAGACGCAGACAGTTTATCCCCGGTCCATTGTGACGGACACCACTTGAAATGTTAGCAGTAGTGGGAGCTGCATTCACAATAGGCTGAGAGGTTGTTTCTGGTCAGAGCTTCCTGACATGAGCGTGTCCTGAAGCAAGGACTATATATAGGTATTTTTAGCTGTACTCCCCGGTGTACAGTGGCCATGTTTCATTAATTTGAAATTGATTGTTAATTGATCTGTGGAACTAATGACTAAATGACCTTACAGCACTTGATGAACCCATGGACTGAACTGGCTGGTGTCACACTGCGAGATAATGAAGATCCTGCGACCAGCTCTGAGTGCACGGTGGCCCACTCAGTGGTCTTGACTGGATAATTGTCCAGGCTCCAAAAATACATTGTGGTTTATTCAGTACTCCAGATGAATATAATTTTCTAAATTGCATACTTTTCCACTTGATGGGTTGTCTGTGCTCTTTTGTAATGGCTTCCTGTAGTGTTAGGTGCTCGGCTGAGAGCACCTACAGAAATTACATCTCTCGTTTTGAGTGTTCAGAATCCTTTGAAGGTCAGAGGTCATGGACATGATGTGGTTTCTAAAAAGATTGGAAAACAATCTTGGAAAACAATCCGCATTTGCAAGCTTCTGGTGTATATACACTCTTTCGTTTGTTGTTAAGGTCATTTCCAGTGGACCTATTATGCTAATCTTAATTAAAAAAAAAATATATATATATGTATATGATCTGGGGATTCAGTTAAAAAAAACAACAACTCATTTATCTAATTTTATACTGTCCCTTAATACAGCCTCTCAGTATGAATTAAGTCGCTTCAGCTCCTGTCTCCTCCAGACCCCTTCCTATGATCCCGTTATTGTTTGATTGGCCAACTTCCAGGAAGCACCCAGTGCTTGTGAGCCCCGCTGCTTCCTCTTGCTGGTGTGGAGGTACTGAAAGGACACTGTAACCCTACCAAGTCACATCATTTCTCATTGTTTATTGGACATGGCAACTCATCAAACCCATTTGTTTGCGTAAGAGCCTGGATCTGATCCGGAATATTAAAGTAAACAGCGAGAACATTCGCAGCAACAAAAATAACAGTGTGACATCGCTGTTAGATATTACACACATTGCCTGCTTATTGTGTCAAATTATCGCAGGCTGTATGTACATTTTTCCATATATGCCCCTGCTAATAGGTGTATGTTTGGGAAATGCGCTAACGTACCAAGTAAAATAAGAATCTCCCTGCACCATCAGTCTGTACTTTGTGGGTGTTTAAACATTGGCCATGTTTAATGTGAACATCTGACATTGAAACATTATATAAATGACAGAGAATACAGAAGATCATAATTAGTCCTCTTTAATCATGTTTTTAATTTTTTTTTTTTTTTATCTCTGTGACAGTAGCATGCTAGTTTAATGTGGTCAGGTTTAACAGATGAACTTATTGAACTCCTTTGTCTGTTGTTCTGACATCCAAAGATTTAATGCTGCTAATGGAGTGAAAATGCAGAATACTGCAAAGAGAAACTGAATAGAGGGGAACAAAGTAGAAAAAGGGACAGATTCTCCTGCATTAAATATGCCCAGGGCTTTTCACCGCCATAGGTAATTCATAAACTGGCTGTTGGGGTAAGACGCTGCTGTTTTATTTGTGCTTTTTTTCTAGTTCAATGTCTCCACTCTCAAAATGTATTAGTATGTACCTCTGTCACCAAAATAATCACATAATAATCACACTTCCAAAGGCAGCAGTGTGGTAAAGATACGTAAAGGTACATTTTTGGTTTTAAGGCATTCTGGCCATCAGTTGCTGAAATCTGGAAACATGATAAAATTGTTGTATCTGTTTCATAGATCAATTGTAAAATGACAGTGTGACATTTGATAATTGTGTGGCATTTGATAATTGTGTGGCAATTGATAATTAAGCTCACAACTGGACGATTTTAGGGGAAAACAAACCCACAGGTTAGTCAAACTTAATTGGAAAATAAAAAAAAAAAGGCAAATGTTTAAATTGCTGCTCAAACAGTCTGCAAACTGTGATTTACATTTCAAACTGACATAAATCTCTGTTTGTGGACAGATTTCTCAATTCAACTTGCAGCGTTTCCCAGAGGAAATTGGCCAGTGGCTGCATTTATATAGTGTTTTTATCCAAAGTGCTCTACAGTAACCTTCAGGAGCAATTTGGGTTCATTGTCTCGACCAAGGGCACTTCAGCTTGTGCACTGAGGGAGCTGGAGATCGAGCAACTAACGCTGGGGTTGGTGGAACCACTCCACCTCCTGAGCCACAGCCGCCACACACAGCAGAGGCAGAACGAGCTGTCTGATCACAGCAATCGATGATCGAGGTCCAGCACGGTAATACAGACTCTTTTCCCCCATATCAGCAGCTGATTGGGTTGGTTGGTTTGTTTATATATATTTTTTTTTAACCGACTTGTAAAGAAGGTTTCTTGGTGTTCTAACAACAAAATGAACGTAGTATATGATCGATTGATCAATCACCTGGCTGCTGTGGCACTGCTAATTTCCCCTGAAGCCTAATAGAGCAAATACTGTATTCTATAACACTAAAAAGTTCTTCTGAGGCTCTGCCTAACTTCTTGTGCCCCATTTCATATTGGTGTTCATGTGTTTCTGGATCACAGCAGTTAGTTTGGCAGGTAAAATAACATATAACAACATCAAAACAAAGACACGAAGGGTTTGTTCAACACACTTCCAATAGTATACGAACATACAGTACTCTTACATGTCAGGACTCTTATTTGTAATTATTTATTGTAAGTATTTTTTTCTCAAACTGCACACTGCTGCTCTGCACATACCGGAAATACCCGTAGCATCTGAATGCATCACCCATCAACACATCTGCCAGCTTTAATTACTTTACCCAGAAATGGCCGTGTTTTCCTGCCGTCTGTTTCAACACTAAATAAACACAATGATGGCATCTGTCCAACAGCAGTATGATGGTACTAATGAAACATCAACTTTTGTTTGAGCCAAGATGGCGACCATTGAGGGTTAAATGTGTCCAGCTTTTCACATTAAATTTTTGAACCATTTTGAGTGCATCATCCCTGTTTACTGCATGTTTCCATACTTGTCAGTGTGAACGTACTCATGCACTGAAAATAGTCAGTTTAAGTACTTAATTTGGAACACAGCATACGTAAGTGGAGATAAACGGAACGGTTCCTTTTAAAATTTTAAGGTCTGGACAAGAAAAACATCAGAAATTCCAGTAAAGCCAATCGTATTATGTCTGTCGTTAACGCCTCTTGCTCCACGTGCTCTGTCTAGTCAGGACACTGGACTGAGATGTCCCTGCAGTAGTGCAAGGTGAGCCCTGGCTGTGACACACTTCGGCCTCTCAGTTAATGTGTGTTAACTGCCCGAATCGCTCCCTCTAGGAAAGATTGTGCAGCAGCTCTCCGTATAGTTTCATTATTAGTCCCTCTTTTGTATGGTGCCCCGGAGCCCCACTCTCTCACTATTCTTCTACTCTCTCTCATTCAGGTGTCATTCTTCCAAAGCGCCGGTCCAACTTATCTCTCTCTCTCTCTTTATCTTGACCTACATGCCTCTATGTTCCTCTCCATCCTCCTTGTACTCTTTTATTTGTGTCTGCTTTTGGTTTTACATCGCTGTGTTTTCCAGTTTCCCCGTCTTTCGCTGTTTTTCCTCTTTCCACTCACAGTTTCTCTCCGTGGCTCTCTTTTCACGCAGTCGTAAATTTTCTCCCTCCCGGCCTGTATTGCGCCGTCCTCCCACACACTCTGTCGACGCACACATGACTTTCCAGGGATGAGGATGAGACTGAAAAGTGGTCCCCGGTTGTTCTGTCCTTGCAGACAACGAATGAGCATGTCAAATCTGATGCATGTGAACAGCCAGGAAGAATGGCGCATTAGGCACACAGTGAGAGTAAAAAAGAGAGAGCGAGCCAGAGAGCGAGGGAGACAGAGAGAAGGAGATCCCATCTGTACATTGTTACAGCAGACTTCACCCTAACATTGTCTCTGTTGTATCCAATAGAACAGGAGGGGGGCACCAGGTGGGACTTTGACAAAGTGGGGAACACACACAGTTTATGCGTGCACACATACACACATGCAGACACACTTGCAAACACAGACATACCTTTGCAGCACTTGCCCACACAAACAGTGTGCATACAGCCATGCCCTCCTCCACCCCCCACCCCCCACACACACCTGAGACCATAAAATGTATTCATACAGAATTACAGTTTGTATGTTACATAATTTTTTTTCTTCTTCTTTTTTTTTTTTTTTTTTTTAAAGAAAACAGGAATTATTGATGTTCATTTTGTTGCCCAACAAAGGTTGAAAATCAGATAAATAAATCAATAGCTCAAAATGTAATCAGATTTTTTTTTTTTAAATACAATTTGCAGCATCCTATTGAAATTATATTGCATGTGCTGCTCTTTGTTTTCCTTTGGGGAAGACCTCAAACAAAAGGGGGAACATTTCTGTTCATTTGTTTCCAATGGCGCCACCTAGTTTTGCTTTAATTTGTCTCATTCCTGCTCTCCATTAGCTTGCCTTTATTGGCACTCGTTCTATCCTACTGTTATAACCTTAATCAATCAGCATGTGCCGAAACAAGCCAACACTCTGCCACCACTACAACTACCTAGGGCCTGAGGCCACCAAAGCAAAGTGTATTTTTTTAAATAGTTTTTAAAGGGAGTGTCGCTTTTTTTTTTCAAATGCCAGCAGCGTGACGAGGCGCTGAGTGTTTATTGTGCCCTGACCGCTGAATGTTTGCAGTTTTTTTTTTTTCCCCAGTCACTTAGAGTTGTAAAAGGTTCAACATACGCTGTTCTTGTCACTGTCACTTTTTACACACCTGTCCAATCGCAGTAAAAGAAGGGCGGGACAAATGCACTTGACCACTGACAATAGCCGCTGATTGGTCTGCCTTTCAAAAGACTATAATCACAGAGGAAAACGAAAGCTGTGAGCAATAGTCTGACGGAGTCAGGCTAGCTCTCCATAACTGTAGAGGGGAATCACGTGTGTCATATTTGACATATAAACCATATTTGCTTGAGGCAGTAAAGTCACTGTTCTATCATAGTAAGCAGCCTGCTACACTTCACAGGTGCTACAGACATTGAACAAAAACCCACACTTGTTTTTTCTGCTAATGACACTGTCTCATCTGACTTACAAACATAAATACATCTCTGGTCCTAAAACCAAACTCAGTGACTTTAGTGAATGAGCATTCAGCCTCATCAAAAGGAAAAGCAAGAAGGTTGTGAGTAGAACAGTCAGAAAAGATAACAAAAATAGAATAATCGGATTGTTTAAAAAAAAAATCATTGCATCTGCAGTTTTTGTGCTTTTAAAATAAAGCTTTCTATATATAACTTTGTAAACAGTTTTATATATTTTAATATACATGTTTCTGTAAAAGGATTCCAGGCTGTAAAGCTCTCTTTAAAAGTGATGTAGAAATCCAATTTGTGTGCAGCTCAGGTCCATAGATGAAAGCTTTTGTTGGTACCATTTGTCTACAGCAGCAAAACTATATTTGCAGCTTCACTAATATCCAGCATCCAACAACTACTACAACTGACTGTTAACCTGAATAAGTTGATTTTGTTAAAAAAAAAATAAAAATAGACAATTGATTGCCTTAAAAAATTATAAGTAATTAATTATGTACAAACTATATTCTCTAAAACTAGTAGCCAATATGTTGGAAGTAATATTGGAAGTAATCATTTAAGTTCAATGCACATTTTTTGCCCAACCCAGCAATAAATACATTTTGCAGTTTCATTTAGTGTTGTTTTAACACTCAAGTCAAACATTTAAGCTGAAAATCCTGAAAATGTGCCCTGTTTACTAATAAAGACAGAATGCAGTTATTAAAACCTATTCAAACTAACATAACAGCAGTAAAGGACAGTAAGTAGCTGCATGACTTTCCCTTTCCCCATCCTGCTTGGGTTGCTCCGTACTCAATCAGTCATCAGTCAATAAACACGACTTCTGTAGGCAGGGTAACCGTGGTCAGCAGCTCGTCTGACCTTTTCTCTCCTTTCCTCTGGACTTTCATTCTCTTATATTCTGAGCTAAACTTCATCATGATGACCCTTAAACGACTAAAACCAGTTGAGATTATATGCCAAAGGTTAAATTAAAAAGGAGAAGACGGCCACTGTTATGTTACACTCGGTGAGACCTGCTTCACCAGGTGACCACGTAGGCGGTCATAGTCGAACAGCGATATAAGGGCCCACCATATGCTCCGGTGCCCCTTTGACCCTTAATCCATGCCCCTACTGTCTTATCTGGTTGCCCTCCCTGACAGTGCGGAGACTGGTGGTGGGGGCAGGGAAACACTCTCCGGTACGATACCCACTGCTCTGTGTTTCTAATGCACTCAATATGCAAATCCACTTGGCCCCAGGTAGATGTGGTGCCAGAATCTGAGAGGCCAAACTCACCATCAATAACACAAACCCAAACAATGACATACCTACCCACCCACACAAACACACACAGATCCTTCCCCCCACCATCCCTCGTGCATTAATATCACCAGGGTATTGCACAGACTTAACTGATAATGCCAGATAGTATTGTCGTTGACCTCACTGACACACTATGTGTGTGGGTTTGTGCCCTATTTGTCCACTATACTACAAAAAGCCTTTTAAGTAGATTCCAGATATTGGAGCAGCTTTAAATAAGCGTAACACAATAATGGAATGCTGGACCACATGCACGCTTGTCCCACATGACATCGACTGTGGGGAGGGTTGAGGGGAGAAACACAGAAACCTGGCAGCCATAGAGAAATACAACAATGAGGATTTTATTTTGAAAATGAGGATAATAGTTCTTTGATTAGAGGTACCTGGACACTTTCAGGACACAGTGCTAATGAGCAGACATACCAAGCAAAAATGACAAAGGTTGGTTACTGTCTAATACTACTAGTACAGCAGTTGTAGAATCACTCAGGATCACTTTGCCACGCAGAGTTTTTCACAAAAGAGAGTTTTTTCACCTCGAGCCTTAATGCTGTCAACTGTCAAAGTTGCTCTGAGAGCTACAACCTTCTCAATTTCCGCTTTATACAGAGATTACCCCACTTGGCATCACAAGCTATCTAAAACCACCTTGCAAAATAGCTGAAGACAAGATGAGGAGCAGTGCAGAGTATTAAATTGGATGCAATGCTCACGCTGAACAGAAAAGAGATGGCTGTCTAAACTGAGGGCGAATATTATAGGGAGAGCACAAAACATTGAAACTGATTGCTACATGAAAATTTCTCTCACATTACTGCGGCATTATTAAAGCCAAAATCGACGTGGATTGGCTATTTTGTGTAGTTAACTGTATGGTAAAAAACAGTATATTTATTGCATACATTCTTTCTATCTAAACCTAAATAAAAAAATACTGTATTTGTACTAAAAGAGAACCATTTTATTTACTCACCTCCCTTCAGAATTAAGACCGAGCTGATCGAGACGTACTTTCTTTTTTTTTTTTTTCTTTTTAAGTAGAACAGAGAAATACAACTACTGTATCCACTTGGATCCTTTAAACGTCTGTAATTTGACACTTGAATTATTATTATTTCACAAATACACCTTTGATGTGTGAGTCTTTTCATGTTTTTCATATCTTTTATTTCCTCCTAGCACTTCTGCCTTTTTCTGTCTCAGCTGTAAATGTCTCAGCTTTGAGTTAAACCCTCCGCGTTGCCGTCGTATGACTGAGGAAGCTGTGACTTGCTAGCTTGCCTCCTCTGCCGAGCCGTGGCTGCTGCTGATCCGTGCTCAGCTTGCCTGCTAAGAGGTGATTTGTGAATATGGAACAATGTGTAAACTATTGAGCAGAGGCCCAAATCATCTGCTAAGATGGGCTTTGCTGCAGATTATGTCTGTCATTTGGTCTGTGACCCTGGTTTATAGATTATAGATAGCTTTGGCTTTATTTGATCAGTTCAGTGGCACACGAGCAAGTTGTCGCATGTCAACACACACGCTGACAGGCAGTTGTGAAATGACACAGGAGAGCTTTATTGGGTGTAAACTAAAGTGTTCAAACATAATTCTTAAGTGTCCAAACAACTGGACAAGCACAGAGACAAACAAACAAACACATGTGTAGACTGAAACGTTAGTTTCTAGTTTAGTTCTCTTGGAGTAAAGTAGAAGAAGAAAGTGTGTCTTTCCTGTGATAAACATTGGATGGGGTTTGAAGACTTCCACATGTTTATCTTCCCAGAGAGGCTGGCGCTTCTAAAGATATGTAGCTTGGTAGGAAATGCTCTGCTGCCTGCTAATTTCCTCTTGATTGTCTGTGACAGTCTGCCAGCCAGCTCCCTGTGATTGGAGATCATGACAGGGTACATAAGGGATGGGAAGATCAGATAAATATGATTGTGTGAGCTTGTTTACTATATATATATGCTCGCGGAAGCTGTTTGAAATCAGATCTAGTGCGAAGCAAGAGCCAGTGCAGGCCAGTCACATCGTGTGCAGTGTGACCAAACCCTCTGAAGCAGCATTTATAGGAGTAAAAGTTTTTTAAAAACGGATGATTGGTGGCCTAAAAATCCTGAAAGTTGATAAAAGAGAATCATCTGAATTTATAATTTTATTATTATCATTATCATTTATTCATTTTGCATATCAAAATATTTGAGTTTTTCATTTATTTGGTTGAAGAAAAATAATGAAATAGTCTTGTAAAGATCTCTTTGGTATTATACTCACTAACAACTTTAGGATATTTATAACTGTTATGGTGATTCAGTGAATGCAAACAAGAACTGACTTTATACAAAACAGGACTGCATGCTGTTTTTTAGGCATTCATAAATTTGCTTCTATTTTTGGCCTTTCACTGTGAAATGGGCTGGACTCTTGAATCAATAATGCGAAAAAGTGAACCAGGCTAAATCTTTTTTTTATTTATTTATTTTTTTTATCTTTGAGCTTTATGCTGTTGTTGAGGAAGCTGAACTTAAATTCATAGATTCATATATATTTAGATCAAGCACAATTATGATCCTGAACCTTATGTTACCGTCAGGTCTTGGTTGTACAGTTTACAACAGGAAATCCTTCCTCTGGCCCTCGAAGTCAGCAGATTAAAAAAACATCCAGGAGGAAACTTGTTGGTTGAATTTTGTGAATTGGAAGAAGATGAGTTGGTTTGGGTTGTGGATAATATTTGCGCTTTCCAGATAAAACAGAAGGGGAATGGATTAAGGGTGAAAGGGGCACGGAAGCATATGATATTATTTGAAATAATATTGATTGAAGTTTGTAACTTCATTAACATGGAACAAGAAAATAAATTAAGAGTGGTTTTAGGAATAAACCCTGCTGTACTCCCACATTTTCTCATCAGTGTGATTAAAACTTAGTGAGGTATGTTGATATTAATAGTTTTAAAGGGGGAAAACATTTAAATGTATTACTGCCCTTATAAAAATGATCTCAGCCCTATGAAATGATTTTAATGCTGAAAAACTATCAGTTTTCTGTTCAGGAATCCACAATAAAAGATTATATGCAGAAGACATTCCCAAACTGAAAATAATTAGGTCAATTTCAGATAGATTCTTTACGTAAAACCAAGTGTGAATATGTGTATTGTGACTTCGAAGAGATCAACGTATTGTAAAGGGTGATTGTATGCTTATGTCCTGCTGTTCCTACAAATAGAGTCTCCTGTGGTTATTTGTTTATTGTCACTGCTCCCATATACATACAAACATTAATCCTTACACACACACACACACACACACACACACACACACACACACACACACACACACACACACACACACACACACACACACACACACACACACACACACACACACACACACACACACACACACACACACACACACACACACACACACACACACACACACACACACACACACACATGCAAAAGATGTACACATCCACACAATGTCAAACAATCCAATTAGCTTCCATCCAGTCAATTGGGGTAATTACCCAGAGACTATTAAGCCATTTTCTCCCTGTGCACTATCACAACTGTAATTATGGCAAAGCAACAATGATGTGCAATTACAGTTTTCTGTCATCGCTTCATAGTGATGTGGTGTCAGTAAAGATGGCAGAAGGAGTGCTCAGATGATAGAGAGTGGCTCTATATAATATTAATCCACGTAGAAACTGTAATGTGCAACTAAGGTTAGTTCAGTCAGAGAGAGGAGGACAGGAACTATCCTCACAGGGATGTGGGACTCGCAGCCCAACTCTTCATAAACATATCTCATAATCAATGACAAAATATCAAGTCATCCATCTTCTCTGGCCTGTAAACGCTTGACATTTTCCCTTTATTAAAACTGTGAGATGAAACGCAGGGTTTTAACGATGACATGAGATGATCAATGGCTCCATTGTGCTCGGCTGGAGAGTACTTTAATAACGTGGGGCATTGTCCCGTTCCAGAACGATTTCTCCGTATTTAGACGGTGATTTCCCCGTTGGAATTTAGGTCTACCATAGCCAGAGCTGGATGTGTGGCACTTCCTCGTTTGTGCATTGTAAATAAGCAGAATAGAGCTGCGTAATGCTTTGGGAGAGGGAGCGAGATGGAGAGAGATGTAGCTCGTCTTTATTACTGTACCACTGGGTGAGGAGAGAGGCGTGGAGATGTGTGTGGCGTATTAGAGCACAATGGGAAAAAAAACTACTCTTTGTTAAAATGCGGAGAGTGTAGAATAGCAGGGCCCATTGAGACTGCCGTCAGTGTGCACGCACAGGCACATGAGACGCTATTCACCATTGTTATAATAAAACACTGCTCAGATAAAAGCTCATGAATGCAGGTTGCACCGCAGAGCCAAAGCAGTAACAGATTACACGACTGCCGTGCACAGCTGGGAGCAAAAAGAAGACTTCAATTTTAATTAATCCTTGTTTAAATTAAGATGAAAAATTAATACTGTGAGTTGGCCCTGCAGATGAGATGAAGCGTATATGATACAGTCTTTCATGGCTGGTTATCAAAGCATCACAGGCACTGGGAAAGATGGGGGTGGAAGGATAAGAGCTGAACTCTTAAGGAATTTAAGTGAGAGGATAACAACCGGGTACTAGCTGACCGCAAATGGAGAGGAGAGAGTGAAGCTGAGAGAGTGAATCAGCAGCTATAGGTGGATTTCATACCTGGTATAACAGGCTGAGGCTGAACCTGAGAGGCACGGAGGAGAAGTGGTCTGGTCTTCAGGCTGCAACCCTTTCTCTTAGAAATTGCATGTATAAATACTACAAATTAGTTTGTTTTGAGAGAAATGTAATTGCTTCCAGTTGTATATTTGCTGAGAATGTTATGTTTTGTTTGAGGAAATATAGTGGTATGTTCTTATACAGCTTTTAACTCATAAAAAAGGGTTTTTCTCCTGAGCTCACACGTGATCAGAGTGTGTCCACAAAAACTTTGTTTAACGTGATTAAAGACACTGTTGGCTTTTACAATATTTAACTGAAACCATAACCAAAATCATGCACATGTTGCTTTGTGCCAAAATGATGTCGGGGGTGGGAATCATCAGGAAAACTGTTAGTGTCAGTGAACATTTCAGAAATATGTTCAGCCTCAACATTTTGTAATTTGCTCAACTCGTGTTTCCTAGAAATTATGTTTTGATTCCTAAACATGATTATGACACATTGGCTAATGATGTAGTCAGTTCAATATGATCTTGTACAGCAAGATGGAATATTTTGTTGGTAATATAGACATAGTCAGGGAACACTTTACTGATCAGTATCAATGTTTTTGCAAATTGCCAAAAATGGAAATAAAGTTTCCTCATTTCCCAACACTGAAAATATAATCCAGGCACACTCATGTTTCCCCAACATGTCATTGCTTTTTCAGTTCTGTTGTATAGAAATTTAATTTCTGTGAGACAGGATTGACATGCCATATACTGTATTATTTACAGTGTTTCCTTTGAGTGCCCTAAAACGTTGTACGTTTACGTTGGAGTGACAGCCGCAGTAAATATCACGAAGAAATGGTAAAGTAACACATGTCCTGTAGAGAGAAGGTTGTGGCAGATAAACGGGTCCACAAAACATCCGACTTTTAAACCGACCTTCATTGTTAAATGTTAAAGGCACCACAACCAAGTGGTGTTTACCGT
Source organism: Brachyistius frenatus (assembly GCF_029030835.1). Classification (NCBI taxonomy): domain Eukaryota; kingdom Metazoa; phylum Chordata; class Actinopteri; family Embiotocidae; genus Brachyistius; species Brachyistius frenatus. Next base: position 3,113,528 of record NW_027210600.1, read on the forward strand.
AACCGTGGCCACAAAGCTCAACCTTAATAAAGTATTCATTTCAATCCAATGATATTTCTCTAAGCCTAACCAAACTATTTTTGTGCCTAAACCAAACCTCAACTGCACCGTTGTCACATCATAAAAAGCATGTGTTTCAACAGTGATTGGTAACAGCTTGGGAAGTTATGAAGAATTTATGTATTGTGTTGTTTAAGGTAGGTAGGTAGGTATTTACTTTATTAATCCCCGAGGGGAAATTTTTTAATTTGAAATTTAATTTGAAAAAGTAGTCGTTTCCTTTTTTTGTTGACAAAAGTTCTGGTTTTAGTTTGATGTTTTTGAAACATATTGGCTGTTGCAGCCAATATCAGCTCTTCAACTTGTTGCAGGTTGAATCCAGCAAACTGAAGTGAAGTGGCAGGGAGGAAAAAAGCAGAGCTCTAAATAACAGAGACAACTGAGGGAGAAGTAGGTCTGTAAGTTTAATTCAGTGGAAAGGCAGCCGTCATGATGACCTCATCCACTTTGGGTATCTATTTAATTTCTCCCTAAATTAATTTCTCCTCTCCTCTGTTGTGTTCCACTGTTCCCTTCAGCTCAAAAACATCTGGAGCTCACTATAACCCAAATCCCCGTCTCTTAAACCCTTTAACACTTGTTTGCCTCGTGCCACCCCTCGATCTTCTGCTTTCTGTTCAGAGGGCAGAGGGCTTTCCACAATCCAAACGCCAGATTTACCCTCTTTGTCATTTCCTGTCTTTCCTCCCAGCCGGGGGGATGGGGGTGGGGTGGGGTGAGGGGGTGGGGGAGTAAGTGGAAATTGGAAAGGGAGGAACAAAAAAAAATATATATATATTTGTGTAGTTAATTTGCACTGCGTTTCTCTCCTTAGTCTGGTGGAGACTCAGGTGGGCATGAGTATTAATAGCTCCTCTCGTTGGTGACGTCAGCTGAACTCACACATACGCCACTTAACGCTCAGATGGTGTCTTATGTTAAACACATCACTCTCAGCAGTTATGTAGTCAGCGCTGTAAAGCACTTGTCAGTATAAAACAGACAAAAAGAAATCTCATTTTCTCTCCTCCTGCCTGCCTTTGTACCCCAGCCACAATGACGTGCTCATTTTCTGCCTTGTTTTTCCCACTTGAAGAGTGTTTGTTCCTCTTCTTATCTGTCCCTAACCTCCCCTCTCTTTCCCTCTACCACATTTTCACGTCTCCAAATCATGTTGTTCTCTTATGTAATTGTCAAACAGTATTCCATTCTCCCTCTTGTCTCTCTTTTTCTGCATCTATCCATGTGACTAGTCTCTCTTTTTCTCCTCATTGAAAAAGGCCTGTATACTCTGCCTGAAAGCTTTGTGGGGTCCTAAATGCTAAATGCCAGTCTGTCTCTGCCAGGCGCCCGCTTAATGCTGGTCTCCTTGGTGATGAGACCAGCAATCAGGCCGCTCTGCACCAGACACTGAGGGGTTTGTGATGGAGCGTGCATGCTTGTGTTACTGCATGTGTGTGTCTGTGTCAGTGTACAGTAGATTTCTGCGTGTGTTTTTGCCTCTCATCTGCGTAACGTATGTAAGGAAGTGAAAGCGGGGTAGTGTGAAGGACATGAATTCACTTGCTCATTATCATGTGAATGCATGATGTTTCCTGTCAACATGCCTCTGCCAAACAAGGGGGCCCCTGTTCTCTCTGCCAGGGCTCGAGCGGCACATGGGCACATGGGCCGGGCCCCAAAGTGGCGCGGCTCTTCGGTGGCACAATACGCCAGGAGTTTAGCTCCACAGGCTCTACTGCTGGCCTCATCTCCATTCAGTCCATCTGTACTGAGATCTCAGCAGCCGGTGAGGAATCAGTCAGTGTAATGAGATGGGAGGACTCCATTCAGAAACATTTAACAACTGATGGAGGGCTTCTTACCAACTGGATTTAGATACTTGTGATATAATCATGACCAAGGTTGCAGTGGTATGAGTTTATGTATGATACCTGTAATATCACAGTATGATGGTATTTCACAATTACAATGAATATCATCAGTTATTATGACCCTTAAAGAAATGAAAACAGATGGTTTCTTTTGGTTGAACTCTTTATTAAAGCGGAAATTTAGAGGGTTTTTTTTTTAACAAAAATTTGATAGCGCATTTTATGATCGATGTTTAAACATCCATATGTTTTCTTGTTTGGGATTAAAATTATAAATGGGACCCGTAGCCTACTTTTATCTGCACTGAGGGGTTGGTGTGTTCTGAAAGTAGGGCGAGCATGTTTGATGTGTTTCCTTCTTTGCAGCAACGCTGAGTCCACATTTTTGGTCAAACTGATATCTGTCTTCGAGGACAACCACACGTTAATTTTTGGGATATCCAAGAGATTCCCTTTCACTTCTTTCCTTCTCCGCTGCATCTGTGTGTGGCGCCGTTCGCGGCGTGTCACAGACGATTGATGAGGGAAGGAAAATCGCAGTGCAGGCAAGAGTCTCTGTTCGTTGCATTTCGTTTTTTCATTACTGGTAATAAACACTAGTTCATGGTATGAAAATCATCAATTTTGATACCGCGGTATACCATGATACCGGTGTACTGCTGCAACCCTTATCATTGCTTGACGGTGTTATAATGTGCAATGTGGAATAGCATTCCTATTTTTGTGATTCAAACACCTTTACATTAATCACAAGTTTGGGCTAATAAAAAGCCCATTTTGGGGTTGTAGTTTATAGCGCACATCCTGTTTATTGTCTTTTGATAGTGAGTGTCAACTTCTGGCTAAACATACAGAGAAGAAAAGCCTGACAGTTTTTGCCTTACTTGCTTGTGCATGGTTTAAAGTCATGTTGTGAGGTATTTCTATGACTTGAGATTACCCCTGTAAATACGCATGATTAATTCTTATCTGTGAATTGTACCTGATGTCAGTCACTACACACAAAAGCGACTTGGTTCTCTGCTCCCTCTATTATCTTATCATAAGATCAGTTTTACGACAACAGTTTCATGGTCACTGTTGTCACCCTCAATTAAGTCAAGATTATCCAGCGGGTGACGTCCAACGCAGATTCCCAGCATCACTTTTCAGCCACGGCTTCCAGGAGAGTAAAGACCTGCTTCCTCCCTGCTGCTCTCCGTGTTTCATGAAGTCTCTGAGGTCGGTTCTGCTCTGCCCTTGGCTGCCTCCTCGGCTGATTGGCGGGTGACTGTGCTCGTGGTTTCTGGCAGGCGGACAGCCCAAATATGACATCTATCATGTCTTGTCTGTTTGCGCAGCGGTCAGGTGTGGGGTTAAGACACTGGGTGACTGTGGAGGTGGAACAGGGCCGAGCATCAGTCCTCTGTCATAAATGCTGCCCAGACAGAAGGTCTCTGCGGCAGGACACTCGTCACTGTCAGCCACATTTGAACAACGTTCGTATGAAGGAAGGTACACTAAACATTGGAAACACAATATAATGCATATTGTTAAACAGAATTGCCTTAAGCCAATATATATTCATAGCATTTTAGCCATCTAGAAAATGAATTATTAACAGTAACTATGAGCTGCAACTGTATTGTCACTAGTGTTACCTCACCTGAGATTTTTAATAGGAAATAAAGATATTTTTAATGTCTTAATGTCTCCAAAAGATGCGATGTAGTGTTGGTCAGACTCATTAAAGGACCAGTTGAGCTGATCCTGCATTTCTTAATCAGTTCCCAAGATGGTATAACAGTCAACTGCAGGAACACTTTCCCTAAAATCAAACATGCATGTACAGAATGGCCTTTGCCATTGTCATCCTCAGCCCACTAATACCGCACAACATCGGAGAGGGGTCTCGAGCTGCCGTGGGTGCTAGTGATCGGGCTGACAGAGACTAATTCTTTGATACACAGGCGTGGAGGTAGAGGTCAGCCCCGTGGTCTGAACTCTCACATCTCACTGGGACCAATTTAAAGAGCTGAATAGCCGGAGGTTCTTACAGCACGACTCCCTTCGCTCATGCAAACCCAGGGTGTTGGAGAGCTGTATATGTGCAAGGTTTCAGTGTGCGTGTGCTGGGACAGGTGCTGTATTTGTGTATGTGTGTGTGTGTGTAGGAGGAGATTTTATATGCATGTTTCTTCATGCATGTGTGTGTATTCAGCTCTGAAGTGCTTGTGCAAGCAATATTCAAATGCTCTGACTTGCATCTGTGAGCAATCGCATGCAGCTCCCACACACTTATTATGTATAAATGGGTAGTTGAATAACACCTAAGAAGACTGTGCGAATGAGCATATTCTAGACGGATGCAGTTACCCAGAAAATGGCTCCACTGTAGCTGAGGCCTCATGTATTATGAAGACTGCGAGTTACTGTCTGTGGTGTGAACCCAGGTGGAGGTGAGCTGACTGTCTGCAGTGGGCTTTTAAGAGATGAAGCCCTTTAGGAATAGCTAGCACAAATCAGAAAGAATAAAAGAAAGAATTAGCCTGGAGTCTGATGGTTTGATTCATATAGAAGAAAAAGATAGATATTTAATGCTGAACAGGATATAGATCCAGTGAGATCTGGAGACCTGACAAAGATCCAAAAGGTACAACGGAGTATTAGGGCCACATTGAGAAAAAAAAAAAAAAATACAGGGACAGTAAAGTCAAAATGTCAAGAATAAAGTCAAAATGTTGAGAAGCAAAGGAAGCGCATTGGGATGCCTGCATCTCAGACGCTGTGCTCACCTGAGCCCCACACCATTGGGATTAAACAGCTTGATCAATTGTCAAGTTGTGTATTGTAATAAATTGTATCCTCTTTGTATTGCACACAAGTGTAAACATTTATACCCTTGTATCTGTCCATTTCCAGCAATTTTGTTCTGCACAAATGCGGCCACTTCCTCCAAGTTTGTGTGGTTTCTCCTTCTGAACAGACCCAATTTTCTCTCAAAAGTCAAAATTACTTACTTACCTAATCGAGTCATTTAAAAACACACTATTTGGGTCGACTATTTCCAGACTGATTTTTGGTAGTTTCAGAGTACAGTTAAATCTATTTAGTAAATTTTGCCTCTTTACTTTTAGTCCAACACTCAAATCAAGGAAAATTTAACCTACTTGTTGCAATTAGGACGACAGCAGATCATGTAAAACACTCTATAAACAGTCTGAACTCCTTATTTGGGTTTCTGACATGGAGGCCTGATTGAGAAAGAATGTAAATAATAATCTGGCTAAATCCACTTCCAGACTGACTGTAAAATGACCTTCTGATAAAAGCATATGTGAATCCACCAAGTTGGCTCCAGCAGTCTCATGCTCAAGTATTTCGGCGCCAGACTGGGACGCTCTGACGGCTTTTATTTCCTTCACACTTGCTCCAGTTAAAACATGACTTGTGATTAAAGGACAGCAGTCTGCTTGGTAATATGTACAGTGTGTGTGAGTGTGTTTAGCAGAGTGTGATTTGAGCAAGTACTTCTTTGTCATGTCCTTATTATCTTGGCCTTTTGACTGTGCATGTGTGGATTGACTTTACCATGCGTTAGTATGTGAAAATGTGCTTTGTGTGTGTGTGTGTGCATGTGTGTGCGTGTGTGTGTGCGTGTGTGTGCGTGTGTGTGTGTGTGTGTGTGTGTGTGTGTGTGTGTGTGTGTGTGTGTGTGTGTGTGTGTGTGTGTGTGTGTGTGTGTGTGTGTGTGTGTGTTATCTGGGCTCATTGGACGTCTGCGCCGAGAGTTCTCGGTTCACACATCGGGTTAATTGACCTCTGGAGACGCTTCGCTCCTCGGTTATAATGAATGTCTGGATTAAATGATTATTATGCATTCGCCTTAGATGTGAGATTTGTAAGACCTGAGTTCTGAGGTGGCTCATTATTTTTTTAAATGAGACATTTGAACACACCATCTTTCATGTTTTAAATGTGTCTTTGATGCCCGTGTCAGAAGAATATTGCCAGTGTGAATCCCCAGATGGAATTTAGACCAATCAGCTTTTGGGGATAGAGAGCGTGTGGTTTACTTCTTTAAGGCACATATTAAAACAGGCTATTAGATTCTTACCACTCATGACACATTCAAACAGATCTGATCACATCAGATTAAAGCAAATTACTGTAATATGATGGGGGATCAGACATTTTAGAGTATGCCTGTTTTAATTTGCTTCCTGATTTGGTCATGTTTCCTTGATTTCTGTGCCTCTGTCTTCAACAAACGTTGTTAAACGACTTCTTTTTTGTCCATTTTGTGGTTATTGTTGTCATTTCTTACTTTGTGCTGCAGCCAACAGACAAAGTGAATACAGCTCGCTGTGTTTTAGTATTTAAAAAAACATGAATCCTCCTAATTATTGTGTAACTATTTTACATGTCTGTAGCTGGAGGACCAGTGGTCACAAAAACATAGGTGTGTACCACAGGTGCTTATGTTGATCAGCAAAAAAACTTGTAGTAATTACTCATGACGGTTACAGCTTCCACCTGTCCGTGCACATCACAGTACTGCGCTCCATTTGCGTTCAATCGGAGCAATGTTGAAGCTTTTTGATCCACTCTCTTATTAGGAAATCTAGTTGACTTAAATAGACTTGGGCAGACAACGTACTCGGTAGAATTCAGGTAGGTATTCCCCCCCAAAATGCATACCCAATGTTCTTGAACAGAACTCTTCATTTGTTTTAGTCACGTGCAGATACATTTTATATGAGCAATATTAAAAGGTCTGATCATCAATGATTAATAGTCTTTGTGCTGCAATGTAGGTTAAGGCCCGGGAGGCTAGTGAGCTGGAACGTAAAACAAACAAATCATTCTCCATAAAGGAAAACATCTTTTAACACCCCTCTTCACTGCAGCCTGCATCGTAATGACCTGTATTCTCCAATAACATGGAGTGCACCATGAAAAATCATCAATGTGATGAAGTCATGGAGGTGCTTTGGTTACTTGTTTTTAAATGCATTTGAGGCACTCTCAAGGACGTAAGCTGTGTGTGTGTGTGTGTGTGTGTGTGTGTGTGTGTGTGTGTGTGTGTGTGTGTGTGTGTGTGTGTGTGTGTGTGTGTGTGTGTGTGTGTGTGTGTGTGTGTGTGTGTTTGTGTTTGTGTTTTCTGATGCTAAATGAGCATACACATGAGCGGGCACACTCACTCAGAGGCATTCATACCTACAAAATCAAAGAAACAAACTAATGAAGTCTTTCTGAAACAAACAAGTTGATTAAAACCCAGGAGGGGAGAGAATCAGGTGTGAACACCGTGGGTCATGAAATCATGTGTGAACGCATGCCAGCGATGTGTTTTTAAAGGTGCAGTTTGTTCGGTTTTTAAGAAGCGCTCCACCTCCTGCGGGAGTGTTTATGGGCATGTTGTCTCCAACGGTGCTCCTCACTACCTGGTGATCATCTCCTGGCTAAACACACGAGCAGGAGAGATGAGCAACGTGTTTGCTGTGGGAGGCACATGTCTGTTTTGCTTGAAGCTTCATTTCTTCAGTGTCCGCTGAGCACTTCTCTGCCTTTCTTTCTTTTCTTCACCAAATCAGTTCGTGAGGAAGACTAGAACAACAGAAGAGACGTCTCTTGGACATGATGCTTTAAGTTACGAGAAGCTAATCTTTACCTTTTAGTGCAGGGCATATACACTTTGATACACTGCGACAATTCAAGGCAATTTTACTTTAACTTTTTAACTGTTCTCACAATAACATCTCCTCTTATTTTCACTGCTCTTATAGTGTGTCCTCAGGAATGCAGGCAAAACAAAAGCTGCCCCAGAGTGATTTGTTTTATTAGTATGAGTTTGCTCTTAGAATAAGAAGGGTGAGTTCACATCATTATAATGCTGAGAAATAAAGTAAAGGAGGAACATGAGCAATGAAATAGTGTTTTAAGATCAGATACAATACAAAAGACCTCCCAGTGTATAATAACTTCACAACCACTAACCTGCATGTTATCTGTTTCTGTGCAGTTCTTCTACCTTGATCACAATATGAATGTGAGTGTGTGTCAGTGCAAGCACAAGTACTTAAGTTTAAGGAATAAGACACTGCTCATTATTGCTATCCTTTTTGTTTCTTTTATTTCCTGAAAAAAATTGTATGTGCAGTGTATTTATATGTTTATAGGGTAGTTTGTTTAGATGTGAGCAGTCGTTTGTTACTGTCAGTAACTTTTAAATCTGTTTCACCTGAATTTTGATCACCAGCGGAAACGAGCTGCGAACACAACACTGACATATTAACACTGTTTACAACAACTGCTTATATACCGTGCATCAAGCAGCACCTATAGAATAACACAACCCTTCGTTTGAAGTTGTGTTTTCGACCATATAACCAATATTAATCAAATAATCACCCTTTTTTTGCTCTGTGTATGGTCTCTATCAACTCTTATGAGACTATATGACAATTCATATCCCATATGACTTTTTAGCGGTACAAACAAATATGTTTGTGAGGAAATAGCTAACTTTGTCCGAGGCAAACTATGCAATGGTGCTGGATGAGGATACAATGGGCTGGTAGAGCTTCTCTGCTGAAAAGCACCTGCTTGCTAAACTGGTGAGAATGAACCAAACAGAAGTGGGCCAAGAAACACAACAATTGAGCTGAAAGATGCCAAAGAATTGTAGAGAGCTGAGAGGTAACTGCAGTCCAGTGATAATTATCTGCGGGTTTGTCCCTATCAACAACCGCATAGCCATTGTTCAGTTGGTAATATTAAAACATTGATTAAAGCAGCAGTGTGGAGGATTTAGTGGCATCTAGTGTTCAGGATGCAGATTAAAACCAAATGAACACCGCACGCCTCACCCTTCCCCTTCAAGAATCTACAGCGGCTGGAAGAGATGCTGTGTTTGGTTTGTCCGTTCTGGGCTACTGTAGAAACATGGCTGTGCAACATGGTGGCCTCCGTGGAAGAGAACCCGCTCCTTATGTAAACATGGAGAGCTCGCTCTGATTATACACTAATGTAAACATAATTATGAATAATATATTCCCGTTATGCTAATAGATTCCCCTAAATCCTACACACTGGTTGTTTTATTCAGCTTTAAAAGGTAAGTTCAGCCATTGTCAAAGAATTTTGTTATTTCTTGAATTCGGGTCTATCTCCTACCAACTCTGAGTATTTATCTGTGTAACTTTAATTTCGTACTTCTCAGCTTTGTTTATAATCTGCACATCCCTACATTTATTCCCATGAAAGCCTCTCAGGGTCCGAGTTAAAGTGCCAAAGAACTGTGAGTGAACATGTTGACGTTGTTAAACAGTGCACGAGAAAAAAATACAGAAAGGTTTGTGAAACGTGGCCGTCAAAGGATTTTTTTTTTCCCCGTGGCGAAGGGGTTGGCGGGGCCTACAGCTGGGGGTGGCGTGGTCTCCATGGAAACTGACATTCCCTTGAAGGTGCTTGGCAGCCACCGACAATTGTTGAGCTTGGGTAATGGTTTGAAATTCTCTGTAAAGTGCCTCAGAGGTCGAGATTATATTCAACCTGCTCGGGGAAGACTCAATCACTGTGTTTTAGAGAGGTGGGAAGAAAGAGCTCCAACGCATTCAGACAGGGGACATATATACCCTGTCACAAACCGGCTCAACGCTTGTGACAAAGAGGACGGGAGGCGAGACGGGTTGAACTGCTAATGGACAGTTTTATTTGAAATTAACAAAGTTAAACTATAAAAGAAACATGAGGTGTGAAGATGAGTAACATCAGTTGTGAATGTAATGCATAGATGGGTGCGAAATGTGAATGCAAGTGTTGAAGGTGAAAGGTAACATCAACCGTCCCTTAGCGACCCTCCCAGACTGCGAGCTCAAGCAGGACGAAGCCATTTGGGCCACAGAAAGGGTCGTAACGCCCTTGCTCTAATATTCTCGGTCAGAGAGGAGTATCGAACCGTCATTACAGTTTTCGGATTCCGCCCTGCACCGCTTTTACATCCAAAGCCTTTATGCGAGATATATTTACTGTTAAAATAACTCTCTGTTATTTGGGCACCCCCTCCATCTTTCTCACGGGCCTTTGCTCCACCTGAACGAGAGCGGTCGGGCGTCGCTGCTTAACAACTGATGAAACGATTGCGTCTGGGCGTCTCAAAGCGCAGAGCACTTTCGGCCGAACGTGGCAGGTAGTGCGCTGCTGATGGTCCTCTGATTGCAAGCAGCTGAAAAGGATCAGCCAGGTGGAGCGTTGGCTTCACACCTCCGCCCGCTCAGGCAGAAACTGTGGAAGATTATTGTGTGATTGTTTTTCTCTCGTCTTTTTAATCTTATCACACATGAAGGGAAAATAATGGGGTTATCTATTGAGCAAGTACATAACTAGATGTATATGTTTCTTCAAAATGTTATTTGCAGTTAACAAGCAGCAATAGTGAGGCATTACTTCTTTGGTTCTGTAATTTGAATGTCTTACTTGTGAATGCATAAATCGGTACATGAAAAGCAGAGGCATGTTTGTGTGTTCATTCGTGTGTCAGGAGCTTATTCTGTATGCCACAGAAGCTCCTGTTGTTTCCAGGGCTCCTGTAGTCTGGGTGGTCACTGTGTGTTCTGCCTGAGAGCAGCAAAGGTTTTCAGCAGAGGACAGATTGTTACTGTCATTGTCCCCCTCTTTTCAAAATACTGTGAATGGAGCTACAGTGTGGGACAATGAAGCAGTGTTTTGCATGAAAAGAAAAGAGTGAATTTTTGGAAAGTATGGAAAACTAGTACACTTACTGCCCTTACAGATCAGAAGTACTTGGAAAAGTGTTTAAGGAAAGGGAAACAGAAATACACGGCTACATGTAGATTTTTTTCATAGCTCGTGTCAAGTTGTTCCACGCCAGTGAAAAGCTTTTATCACATTCAGAGCGAATCTCAAACACTCACTGCAGCTTTGCAACCTGTCAGTGATCAATCCAGCGTTGGGCCATCCCACTGATCATGTTATCAGACCGCAGATGTAGCAGGCATCTGTTTGCACATGTACAAACCAACACAACGACAGGTCTTTCATCCAGCCGATATGAGCCAACTTGTTCCAGCGCATCGATTTCAGACTAGAAACCAGTAATTGGGAGCACAGTGGTTTGGGGAATTGAGGAGGGGAAAAAGTTGTTTGATTGGCACTGTTGGTGGGCACAATTTGGCACTGGAAGACGTATCAAATATTTATTTCAATTCCCCAGTGTATCACTTCTTGAATACGTTCCAAAATCAAGATGCAAACATATCTACAAAGTTTTTGGCGTCGTGTTCCAACTGCTGGGCGAAGGAGCATTACCAAACCTCTTAACCTCATGATTACCTCAACATGTCTGTCATGTCACGGAAGCAACACCATTTTGGTCCGTCCCCTGCACAATTTTATACCCCGCTTGGAGCAGTTTAGAAGCGTTCAGAAGTGTTATATCTGCTCAATTTCATTGATTTTCGTTGATTTTTTTTGCTTGTACTAAACATTAAATGTCTATTTTTTTGGTCCGTTTTGTGTTTATAATGGCTATTTGCTGCCACAATTGGCTGTGTTTTAGTTAAAATATCATCCATGCTCAGAATTATTTGGCATATAGTGCCTGTCAGCAGGAGGAGAACACATTTCTTCTCCGACGTGAAAGACCAGGAGGGGTTGACATTGATGTAGTGACGTGATACACAATTGGGAGTTTGAAACAAAGCGACAACCAACAGTGGTTTGTTGAACTGCCGTTATCATGGTGTTTTATTTTTTAAAATTTACTGGATTCTCTTTGCCTGTCTTGTGTCTGACTTCCTGCCCAGCTGATCTGTTCTGTGCAACTTAATGTGGCTTCTGTCAAAAACAGCCTGCATGCATATTTTTAGTGAAGAGGAGCGCCGAGCTGTTTTCTAAAATGCACTGCGGTGCGTCAGGTGGAATCACAAGTGTTGTCTCGGTTTGCCGCGATCAACTTTGTTCGCCGTGTTTGAGCCCAAAAATAACGCAGTCGGTTACGGTGGAATCATGCATTTATATTCTTCTGACAAAACCTCTCAGTGCAAAGCTGAAACAATGAATCATGTGTTGCACTTTAAGAATACGTCTATTGCGCCCTCACATCTCATCACCTATGTAAAAAATGATATCATCAGTCATGCAATGATGCTTCCATGCTGGTGCATTTCGCTTTGAGCTGAAGTTAAATAGGTTGATTGCTGTCATGACGACAGCAGTAAAGATGATATTGGCGGCCTGTCACATGCAAGTCAATGCAGTCCCATCCAGTTGCCATCTGTTTTTATTTTGCCTGGCAGAGATTAAAAAAAAAAAAAAGAAGTAAATTTGGGTGCACATGCTATTGAAGAGCAGCTCATGGTGATGGAAAGATGGCAGATTATTTCTTTCCTTTTTTTGTGTGTGGATACACTCACAAGACAAGGTGATGATGCAAACATGTTGAATCAGTTTGCAATTTGTCTGCTGGTGGACGTAAGCGTGTGTGCAGGCTCTTTTTAATGTGTTTTGCACGCACGTGACATGTATTTAGCACATGTGGATGATGACTGCTTTTTTTTGGTAGATATGCATCCATGCACAATAATTACTTTATGCCCGCTGCCTGGGAAGGATTTAACTAACTATCCTCTGTCAGAGTAGATAATTAGTCAATAACACACATGCACACACACAGGCTCTCTCTTATGCACACATAGAATAAGTCAATATGTTTGCCATCCTATCACTAATGCTGAGACTACAGTGTACTGACTTACTTGCTGTGGCAGGAACATAAAGTACAACTCTTGAGTGACATGGCTCAATAGGCAATTACAGAGGAGTATTGAGAAAAAGCTGCAGACAGGAACTGAGCATGGCGTGGGTTCTGTCTGCCTGCCGAGAGGCACTAATGTTGTTGATTTTTGTTGAAATTGCTTCATCACTGTGATAGTGTACTGTATGATCTGCTCTGCCACACTTGCGTTTGCTCACAACACAACAGTAATTATCTTTTCTCCTCTTTTTTTTTTTTTTTTTTTTTGCAGGTTCAAGGTTTGATCCACACACAGGGAAAGGTAAAAAAAAAAAAAAAAAAAGAACCACTCACTTCCAAATCTGTGTCTGTCCTCTCTTCTCTCCTCTTTGCACGCAGGATGATTAGCAGGCAATTAGACTGTGTCTGAAGTCGCATGTATTCAGAGTGTGTGTGGATGGATATAAAAGGCATTATTGGGGAGATTTGTGCACCAGTTTGTTGCAGTCCTCCCCTCCCCCCACCCCACACACACACACACACACACACACACACACACACACACACACACACACACACACACACACACACACACACACACACACACACACACACACACACACACACACACACACACACACACACACACACACACACACACACACACACATACATCCATACACGTAGTTAGTGCAGCAGACTGCTGTCCTAATCACAGCGAACATAAAATGTGGATTAGCGGCGTCTTATGGTATCAGTCATAATCACACACAAACACATTCTGAAATACTCCAGCACACAGGCACCTGCTGCAAAAATCAGACTAGTGCATATGCTATGTCTCCACATGAATGTCATGTAGCTATTATCTTTTCACATATATATTTTTTTTAAGTTTCATAAAAACTCCCATGCAGTGTGTGTCACTCTGCACGTGGACCTCAACAGGATATTTGTCCTGAGGGATTTTAATAAACACATGCATGATAGACCACGAGCATTTGATCTACCCTGAGATTTACTGTGTTGTTTATGATAACGATTTTAGCTGTTTTGGGTTTTGCCGTCCAGGCAGTATTTGATTATTATGGCGATGGAGGACCTACAGCTCTTTTTGGTCTATTTCTGGCAGATGGAGTCTGTGACGGTTTATGTCTGCGGCCTTCCCTCTGTAGATCCCAGAGTATTTTAGTCCAGAATAATCCCCACCATCTGCTGTCTCCTCTACTACATTTGAGCGCTCAGTATCTCTCCCTCTATCTTTCACTCTACTTTATTTCCTATTGCATCTCCTCTCATTGTTTTTTCAGTTTTTCTGCAATCTCCTCCAGCTGCATTCTCTTGTCTTTTCTTTCTTTTCTTTTTTTTTTTTAATCGTGATGCCTCTTTTCCTCTTCCATTCTGGCTTTCAATCTCCACCATGTAGCCCTCTCCCCACTCAATCCCAGTTGGAATGTTACTTTTTTCTCAGGGCTTTTCCTTTTCTCACTCCCTCCTCTGTCTTTACATCCTCTCTTCTATCTCGACTTGTTTTGCATCCCATCTTGTTTTAAATCTCTGGATGTCTCGACACACTCCCTTATTCATCCCTCTCTCTGTTCACACACACAAGCCAACCACTCTCCACAATAAATCAAATCCTAATCTGGGTTTCCATGATCACAGACTACACCCCCTGGTTTCAAATGACAAAACTCCTAAAAAAAATCCACTCCATTAGGAATGCAAAGATTTAAAATTTTGTATGTGCATTAATCCAGCAAAACTCCTCAGGTTGCACCAGCTTTGTGTGAATCCATTGCTGTATTTTTGAGTAAAAGCCCTCCTGGCTTTTTAGTAGCTACTAGCTAGTTTTCAAATAGTGATGAATTAAACCAGGTTGCACCATTCAAACTTCAGTAACATTTTAGCTGCATTACATTAATACAGGCTGCAGACTGACTGACACTACTTCCCAGTTCAGTACATTGTATAGGATTTAAACAGCTGACTTATTAGTCAGAGACACTGTTCCTCAGCCAGGCTTGTATTGTGTCTTTAAGCACTTCAACAATACGGACCTACAATTCTACACCCAAGAAATCAAGCACACCATTTTAAAACAAAATGATGACATTTTTTGTTGTTGTTATTTCTTAATAGTTAATACATTCTCTGATTTTGAGATCTGAGATCTCAAAGAAACAAACCAGCTTGCGAGGTAGTTTCAAGGTTAGAGAAAAGATTTCTGTGACTAAAATCACAACTGTAAAAAAAATGATATGCTCAGTGCAGATATATCATTTGAAATGTGGAAGGCTCTCGTCTTCCTCCTACAAGCATCAGCGAGGTGCCCGGGGAGAGGGCACTTGACTCTCAGCTGCTCAGCTGCAGTTGTTCTGTAGCAAACAACACGAGTAGTGCAGAAATCCTCAAGTGTATACGATTGTATCCCTCCTTGGCTCTGCACTGTTCTCTCGGACTTGATACTCCGAGTGAGGCTAAGCTGTCAAATGAATACAAGTGAGAACATGACGACAACATTTCACTTGCCGCCCAGACACATGCGTTTGTGACATTGATGAACTCCAGGGAGAGAAATTCAGTGTGCTCTAATGTGAAGGGCAGAGTACAGAACAAGGTTTATTCTCTTTGATAGATTCAGATAGCCTGCGTGTGTGTCCCTGAATGGGCCGCGGCAACAGCGACGACCACGATGGCAACCAAAACACAGACAGGTGTGACATCAGCACTGGTGACTTGGTTGCCAGTCATGTACGGCACATCTCTGTACCAGCACACAGCTGGATTAACAATGACTGAATGGATTAGTGAGTGAGTGAGTGTGTGTATGTGTGTGTGTGTGTGAATGAGAGTCAGACAGAGACTGAATGATAAAACACGGTGGTGACTCCTGTGTCAAGTGGGTATTTGATAAAGCCGGATACCTTAAACAGATACCGATAATACCCCGAGATCATCATATTTTGGCCCCACTGCTAATGACATCACAAAACCCGAATGTACTCTGCATGTACGTGCAAGCTTGCGCACACACAAACGCACACATACACCCCACAGTACAAATCATATCCTCATCATCTGACCTAAATCCATTAGCATTGGAGTCACAACCTCCTCCTCCTCCCGCTCCTCTCCCTCAATGCCCTCCTCTTCCTCTTCTGCCTCCTCGTTCCTTCTCAGATATCTGCTCCTGAATGTCGGACGTTTCCTGTGCGAGCAAGTCTAAAATGACAAAGATGGGTCGAACAGCGACATTACAGCAATATACTATAGGTGTCCGCAACCCTGCGGGCACTTACAGTGACATCTTCCTAAATAGCAGCTAATCAGGCAGCCTCTCTTCATGCCACTCAGATTGACACACTTATCAGTTGTTAGTACTTTACAGTGAGAGCACACAGTTAGATAAAAGTGGAGAGCAGAACAAAAGACACATCATGGTAGAGATGATGGTCCTGGAAATATATTTGTCTTTCTTAGCTCTTTCAAAGCACACAGGAAGGCCGTGTGTGTGTGTGTGTGTGTGTGTGTGTGTGTGTGTGTGTGTGTGTGTGTGTGTGTGTGTGTGTGTGTGTGTGTGTGTGTGTGTGTCTGTGCGTGCGTGTGTGTGCGCACGTGCGTGCATATGGCCTGTGCATGACAGTAGTACGATTGCCAGCTGGGCTATTTATGCTAAAACTGCATGTCTCTCTGCTGCTGTAAATTGCTTTGGATTGCTGTTAATAGCTACTTTTGCAATTTCCCTGTGAGACTTACATTAAAATCTGCCATGATGTCATTATTCTTTTGCTCTTTCATCCTCGCTGCCGCAATGTGTTTCTTGGATTACAGTATTTGAACATCGCTCAGCACTCTAAGAATGTCAGTAATGAATATAAGGCATGCAATCTGCCTGACTATTCAAAACGCTCCTAATTGAAATGCTGAAAAGACGGCTCTGGCTAATCAGCTTAGAGATGTAGTCCACAGTTGACAGATAATAAAGAGGATCTTAGTGCTGAGGAGTCTATTACCACCCCTGTAATGAGGGTTCATATAATATCATCGGGGGACAATGGGTAAGTCAGAAGAGACCGTGGGAGAAGTATAGGGTGGCGTGAGGATGAAGAGGTGGCTGCGATTGTTCAAAAATACATTTAAAAAGGGAGAAACATCAATTCAAAGCGGTTGAACACTTACTTTGAAAGTGCAAGCTTGTAAAAATGGTTTTAAGGGGAGATTAAAGGGATGTGAATGAGGTAGCAAGGTGAACTGATGCGGGATCTCAGATTTACTGTGGCGACATGACAGCACAAAGAAGTCTATTCATGGAGAGTTGTAAAAGCAAGTTAATTGAAGTCTTAAAGTTGCAGTCATTTATATTGTTTTATGATACAGTGTTTGACATGAAACCAGTTTGACTCGTATTGATGAAATACGATGAGCTGTATCACCTGAATCTGTCTCTGCCATCAGCTTTATAGAGCTTTACAACTCATTGCTTAGCTGCCTGGTCTCATAACTTTATGTTTTAGTTCATGCTCACCGTCCGGTTTAAACTGAACCTACTGTACCTTCTCACAGCCAAATAAAAGACAGAGACACTGGTGAATGCAGTGTTAACAGCTAAAATCCAGATGCTTCAATCAGGAGTTAGTTGAGACCAAAATAGAGTGAAAAGCAAGTGAACATTGGATTTACATTCAGCAGTTGGCCAGAAAAAAAAAATCCAAATGAACACTAATGTTGAACTGTGACTGATGGAGTTGTTAGTAAGCAACTTTCCACTTGTGATAAAGTAATAAAAGGTCAATCAGTCCTTCAAGGCCTGCCAGCGCCATCCAAAATGAGCCATGTGACTGTTTTCAAAACCAGTTTTATAAAAGTTTCCTGATTTACTATCTCTATGACCAAGAGCTACTCATGTATCTCTTACATTTATTCATATAGCTGAGCTCCACCCAAAACAGCTAAATAACCTTCTATTATGTGAATAATAACAAATTGATACTCAACAGACACACACTCAACCAATAGCTCGTGAGTTGGAGACCCCTGGTTTATGGTTTAGTTTAGTTCACTTTTAAACTGACAAAAATAAAAAAAGATAATGCAGTTTGTGTTCAAGGTGTTAAGAAATATTGCTTCTAGTTTTTATTATATAAAACAATTTTTCCCAAAGTATCTCTGATTGGCCTCTATTAACGTGCCCAGTCCAATATAACTGAAATAAACGAATGCTGGACCAAGTGGAACAGGTGGAGTTCTATACGGCCTTCATGTACTTGTGCTTTTTTGGTTATTATTATATGTTTTTTCCATATTAACCTGCTGTATTGAAAAGGATGAAAAAAAAAATCTCACAAGTACAAGCTTCTTAACTACCCTTGGCTATTTTTGTGAAATTCCACTTAAAAAGATCTCCAAATTCAATAACTTCACAACTGTAATGCCAACGTGAGCAACCTTGGGTTCTATGGATAAGGAACACTAGGGAGTAGTTTGAAATACAATGAGTCTCTGTTTCCATCACCGGACCAGAGTGTGATTTTAAAAACTCCTCGCACAAACTGAACATTTTGACAGTGAATAACAGCCTTATCAGTGACTTGTATCGATAAACAGTGATGCAATTGAATGTGTTGTAAAAATTCTGAACTGCAACTCCAAATGTGATGCAAAAGAAATGGAGCACAACAATTTTTCACCCATTCTAGTCACAGCAGTACCAGGTAGCCTTTCCATTTGAGCCTTTAGAGATTCTATAGTTTTTGTTGCCTCCTGATAGGTGATCAGTTAAGGTGACAGTTTGTAAATGCTGCTCGGCTGCTTTGTGAAGTAAAATAATGCACCTTGTCTCTGACCTGATGTGTTCTTCAGTGCTGCAGTGAGTACAGTCAGTGCATCGAGGTGTACCGATGGCTCCGGTGGAAGAATAAAAGGCCACGTCTCCCTGCGAATTGTCTGTCACTCTCTCTCTCTCTCTCTCTCTCTCTCTCTCTCTCTCTCTCTCTCTCTCTCTCTCTCGCATACTCTGTGTGACCCTCCCGCCTCACCTGTCCACACGCAATCTCACGCAAAGGGTGCCAAGACCGTGTTGCTGAGACAAACAGAGGTCAGGGCTGTGCAGAATGAGCGGAATGACTCAGGACGCGCTCGCACTTTTCCAAGCAGCTCACTACTGTACTAACAGAGGTCTGACTTGAAATCATAGCTTAGAGCTACAAATAACCCTCACTCTTCTTACCTTTCACTCGACCGTTCTGAAGAATGCATTTTATAATCCCATCAAAGTTGAAACAAACACCACTTTGAATTAACAGTGTGTGCCGCAGTTATTGAGGGGCCTCTGTGTGATCAGATGTCCACTTTGAATTAACCTGTCCTTGCACTGTATTATAGTTGGCACCACATAGGAGGCCCCAATAACATGATATCATATGTCAGTAGTCTTAACCTGAACACAGGTAGAGAGTTTAAAGGAAGATCAACATTGTGGGACATATATATATATATATATATATATATGTATATGTATATGTATATACATTAATATATAAGTATAGCTTAGCACAAAGGGTGGAAACAGGGGGAAACAGCTGGCCTGGCTGTGTCCAAAGTTAACAAGGCTTTTGAATGGCTGTCACTTGAAAAAACATTTTACCACTTGTACATCTACAATTTGTAAACAATTTCCACACTTTTATTTTTTTTTTCACAAAGACATCATGTTTTAATTAGTGAGCTATAGAGATGCTGAGCACACTTCTTTTTTTTTTATTTGAAGTTGTTTGATTGAGTTGTATGTAACAAAAGACACCATAAGAACAAAGACGCTACAAAAAAGGCGGAAATGTCAGGTGTCTAGACGACGATTAACATAAGAGAGCTGTTGCTTGTTACAGTAAAATGTTGGGCGTTAGTGTTAAGTAAGATTTAGAGACATGAGGTGTTAGTTTACATTCTTGTTAAGGTCAGGATGTCCTCTCTATGCTGAACCAATCTGCCCAAAATGTTGTTTAACCATTTCATTTTTTAATTCAATTCAATTCAATTCAATTCAATTCAATTCAATTCAATTCAATTCAATTCAATTCAATTCAATTCAATTCAATTCAATTCAATTCAATTCAATTCAATTCAATTCAATTCAATTCAATTTTATTTATATAGCGCCAAATCAAAACAGATTATTTCAAGGCGCTTAACACAGTAAAGTCCTTACAACAAAACTTAACAACATTGTACAGAGGACCACAACAACTCAACAATTCAATTCAACAAAGGTAGGAGTTAAAAAAAACCTCTCCCCTTTAAGGGAGAAAACCCTCCGACAGAGGGAAGGAAAAACTCCCTTTTAACAGGAAGAAACCTCCGACAGAACCGGGCTCAGGGGTAGGCGACCATCTGGCTTGAGCGTTTGGGGTGAGGGTCCAGTTCCACTTCAACCTCCCCAATATCTTCTAACAGGCCACAGTTTCCAACATTTGTTCCTTCCAGGTGTTCAGTGTAGGTGTTTGGAGCTCTGAACTCACTGTTTCAACTGAAGGCCACTTAGATGAGTTCAACATCTTTATCTATTCAGATCTTGTCTCAACTGGAGTCAGTAAAAACATTCAGAGAGACTTTAGTAACAAAGTCAACCTGGGATATTAAAAGTGACATGTTTCACCTATCCCCGGTGGAAATTACACCCCTTACTGTGCCACATGACTATTGGCAAAAAAGTGACAAAATATCAGTATTTCTTTAAACACACCACAGAGTCTCACAGTGAGTTGAAGATGCCGAAAGCAATTATTCCAGAGAATCTATGTTAGCTGTCTCCGCTCTGCCCTCCAGCCATGGATAGCACTGCTTTCTTCCGACACTTGGAAGGCGGGCAGATGCCAGCCACAGGAACAGAAGAAAAAGGGCACTCCTCATTACCGCCACCAACAGCAACATTAATCATCACACCTTTAAGTATCTGAGAGCCGCTGGATATAAACTGTGAGTTGGGTTCAAAGGGGAGCGGCAATTTGGTATGGACTTAATGTTATATAAGCCTTGACAAAGTAACAACAGCTACATCTTTAACAAGGTTGGTGAATGTCGTCCTGTTGCCATACTGTCTGTTGAAAGCTTAAATCTCTGAACCTATATTGTTCCACTCATACGTACGCATTTTTGTACTTGAAAATTTCCATGTCGTACAGCAAAGCTAAGCTGAATAAACCGTCAGTTTCCATGAGATCTGGGTCAGTTTCTTTCCATGAACTTTTTTTTAAGGGGGTCACATTCTCACTCATTGAGGCATGTTTTAAGTCCCAACTTGAAATGTGTGTAAAGTGAGGGAGACGTTGTGGGTAAGCATGAGGTCGAGCCCCGAGGCTCCGGCAGTGGTTAGTGTCAGGCTGCTCATTTAGAAAGTGTTGTGTCAGAGTAATAGGAGTTGAGAGGAAACTCAGGATACATAACACACACACACACACACACACACACACACACACACACACACACACACACACACACACACACACACACACACACACACACACACACACACACACACACACACACACACACACACACACACACACACACCTCTGACTGACTGATTACTACTACTTGACCGTTTACCTTAATGGTACAATTATTCATTTTAAACTGAGACAAAAACAAAAGATGTTTGTGGAAAGAGAAGGGAGTGAAAGTGTTTTATAAGGACAGACAACAGATGGAGAGGAAATCTGGAGAGTTTTTCAGAGGTGGGGCTTGAAGAAGGGAGTTTAAAAGTTTGTCAGTGATTGACAGAGAGAAAGGAAGGCAAGGAGTGTGAGAGAGGCAAGAGGAAGAGCAGCTGTCCTTAGATGTCAGTCTCCAAGGGCTCAGCCAGGAGACAACTTTTACGTTTCTCAACTTTGGCATTTGGGTGCCGAGAACAGTGCAAAGATACGAAAACAGCGTCCTGAAATAAAATGTGTGGACGCTGGGATGGAGAATGTTCTCCGACATCTGTCCTCTTCTGATTAATATCTTCTAATGGAAGATTTATGTTGCATGAAGTAAAATAAAAAAATGCTCGGTCTGCTCCTGTATGTGCTGAGGGAGTCTCACATCTCACGGGACCCATTTAAAAGCGATTGCTGCATAATGTGAGAAATCCAAAGGTGACCAACCAGGGGAAATGAGCCAGTTTTCCTATTGATTGACCTTTTTGGAAATAAAAAGGTTTTTGTGTGCCAGAAGCAGTGCCCTTGAGCCAGCAGAGCAACATGATCCATACTCCAACCACCTGGATTGTCATAATCAGAGGACCAGCGGTGAGAAATCTGCTGGAACTCCTATTGATTTCTCCTCAGTCTTGATTGCAGCTTTGGCACACAGGCTGACGACTACATCACCGCAGTCTGTTAACACTGGAGCACCGCTGGGACACGTGGAAACAACCTGTGGCCTATTCATCTTCTCCCGGCTCTGCTCTTCTGCTTTGATTTCTTGTCCTTGCCAGTCTTCCATCTGCCTATGTGGCAGTGTGTCCGAATACCCTGTCACATGTGTGAGGCGGAGTGATATCTAACATGCACAAATGGCTCGCCACCTCGTTGCTTATGAGGCTATTTGTTTTGGGGATGATTTGAGCCATGTTGTAGGCACACATGCATTATGCAGAATATATTGAAGCTTTTGCTGCAGGAGAAAAGCAATAAACGTCCCACAATCATCTGTTATTGTGGGAAAATTAAAGCACAGCGAGTGCTTTTGCAGAGCCCAGTTATTGTTTTTTGATCGTAGCACTTTTGGACATTGCAATCACTGCTGTTATGACTTTCTAGCACATTTGGAGAGATGGTATGGTTTAGTGTCATTATCAAAGGCAGATATATAGATGAAATATTCTGTTTTAAATCGAACAGCACAACTTCCTCCTTGAATATCAATGTGAAAATCTGAATTTTGGGGGAAGGCCTTTTTTTCTTCTTCTAGTATTTCTGCGCATCTGCTTGCCTGTCATAACTGAACTCATCTCCTACAGCAGAATTCATTACTCAGCATGGCAGCGATCTTGTTTCAAATTTTTTTTATTTTTTTTTAGGTGAAGGCCACTGGATATATTTTATTTACACCTCTGTGAATTATTCAGAGGAAGTGTTTCGAGATGGAGCTAGCTAGCCAACTGTCTACTGTCTATGAATGGTTTGAGTTAGTCTAATGATCCCACTCTCTCCCATATGTATTAGTGTGTGCCTTCAGGCCTCACCATAGCTAGCTTCTCATCAGAGCAGTGTAGCAAAGGATTCTCTATCAGCAAAAACTTGCTGGGACTTGCACAGAGGGGATGAGATTCGGCCTCCCAAGCCTCCCGCTAATGTTCCAGATTCAACTCCCCAGGTGTGTGCGCAACTTGTATTTGCGCCTTTATTCTTGTGTGTCTTGCTATCTCTTCCATGCAAATCTGCCTCCGTCTTTCTTTTTGCAGAGTAATCCCTCCCTGCGTTTCTTTCATCTCACCCCGTTTCATTCTACCGGCGTTTGCTGCCATCTTTTTTTATCCTCCCTCGTGTCTCATTCCTTCCCTCCTCCCCCCCTTCTCTCTTTTCCTCCCTCCATCCTTTTGCTCCGTCTTTATCCACTCCTTCATCTCTGCTTTGAAGTGACCACAAGGCGAACCTTATCAAAAGGAGCTTCGTAAGGCCCCTCGGCTTTTTCTTTTCCCCGGAAGAGTTTTCTCAAGTGTTTGTGTGCGTGCCTGTGTGTGTGCACTTGTGAACAAGGTATATTTGTCTCTAATTGATCTCTCTGCCCGGGAAGCCAACCTGTCAGAGCTGACAGGACGTTCAAACAATATCCGCTTTAGAAATATCTGACTTCAGGCTGCTGCAGTGTTGCAGATTGTGATGAAGTCAAGTTTTTGCAGCGTAGGATGGGATTCAGCGGAAATCTTTTGAAACCAAACTGTTAGATGTATAGTTTTCCCTTTTTATTTCTTTCTTGTAGTTGTGAAAGTTGAACTATTCGGCTCGGACTTGGGCCAGCTGGAACTGGGTCTCCAAAAACAGCAGTCATCAGTCGCTCAGCGCCGGCTCTTTCCGTCCTCCTCCCAGCATGAGCACACACACACACACACACACACACACACACACACACACACACACACACACACACACACACACACACACACACACACACACACACACACACACACACACACACACACACACACACACACTGGCCCTCCTTATTCTTCTCTGTCCGAGCCACCAAGATTCCCTCCGTACTTTCTCTGATCTTCTGAACATCAATCCCTCATTCCTCAAAGCAAAAACGAGGGGAAGGGAGATGACAAAAATGAGATGACAGATTACCTGCTATATATAGAGCCAGTCTGCTTGCCTTATTCATCTTCTCCCCGCGCCCTCAAGACATTGGATACACCTTTTGGTTTGCGACTGGCAATGCAAATAGGCTCTCTCCCTCATTACAGAGCTCTCAAAATTCAATGGCTGGAGCCGCATGTTTTTTTCGTAAATGGCACCGGACCTCGTGGTGGGAATGTGGTAGCAGGATGATGAACACATTGACAAGATTCTCTGTGAGTTTTGATTTGCAGATGGACTCTTAACAGGAGGGGAGTGTTATTTAAACCCTTATCGCTTTGTCTTCAGTTCAAAGATATAACGCAATCTTATTAGCTTAGTCGGTGAAAATAAATATGGACGAACAACATGTTTTGCTTGGACACAAGCAATGAAAGCCACATTTCACTTAAGAGCAAATCGTGGGTAGTTGTGCTCATGTTTGTTCCACTTAGTGCCCATAAACTCACAGTAGCATACTTAACTGTCGAGAAAGAGACAGATTATCATGGCTCACAGTGTAATATCCTCTGTTCTGTACTGTGTTCCTACAGACTGCCATACAGCAGATTTACAGTCTCCTGGCTCTGCACGGCAATATTGTAAAGCTTGGATTAGAACTGCAGTGACAGGCCACAGATAATCTCACTGTCTTGCTTTTTTTGTGCTTTCTCTGCCACCTCCCTCTGCTTTTGCTGGAAAGGAATTTTTTGATCCAGGATTTAGCCCCAGTCTGACCATTTGTATTAGAAAACCAGTGCATTCAGTCTCTTTGTGCTTACATCAATTGCATTCATTAGTTATGAACTGCTGATTTGAAGCCTCCAGTTTGGCCTTTTGGCCATCTGCCATCTTGATTTTTGAGAGCCAAAAGTGAACATATTTGAAAGGCAGGAGCGAAGGGTGGATCTGACTGAGAACCTGAGGACACTATGCCCACCTGTGTATACCGGAAGTTGACTACAACCCAGGCATGTCAATCACACTGGGCACGCCCCAAATATACCTCTCTTTGAGGCCTAATTTCTAATCAATTGTGGAATTATATTCAGAAGGACCACCAACACCCTGATCAGAAGGAGTGGGTATAGCTTTTGACACCATGATGACTTGTGGACATTTTTTTAGTATTGATACTTTTTGAATTGGAGTCTTTTGGAGCTGGAATTATTTTTTGAGCCAGCCCATAGTGGCCCCTCAGTGGTACTGCACTTCTGCATTGGCTTCACTTTTCAGATCCAGACTGTCCAATTTGACATACATGTACAGTCTAAGGATATAGAGAGTGTTGTCATTCCAGTCCATGTAGTGTTGTACCTGTGATGCTGATTTTCCACACTACTGTGTTTAACCAGCAACAACTACTATGCAATTGAGAGGGAAACATTATTCATTAGAAAATTCGTCAACAAAATCCACTCTCAAGGTAGGTTGTTACTTTTGAAGTTTCAAAACTTTTTTGGCACAAGCACTCACAAATGTGTCCCTTTTGTCAATAGGGTAGTGGGCTTTCTGTCCATCATGAGAAATTGCTAAACATTTTAATCTGTGACTTCCACAGGGATTCTCTAATGCACGACAACCTGATAGCATAATTGCACTAAGTACTCCTTGGTAAACACTTGATGTAAAAAAAGAAGTTAGCTAGAGGTTAAATACAGACATGCAAACAAATGGGTTTGTTTACTTCCTGCACCCAGAGGCCCTAGTAGGCTGCTTTAAATGTAAAACCTTTGTTTTTCTGAGTACCAAAGGCATATAAGAGCTGTCTCTTACACAGTTGTACACAAGCCTCAGTGCATATTTATTCACTCAAAATATTGCTCTCCCTTTCTCACACTCTGTCTTCTTCTTTTTACACTTTGATCGTCTGTCTTGCACATCACCATATCATCAGCATATTGCTGTGTTGTTCCTCTTCGTCTGTCACTGTAAAGTATCCCTCTCCCTTCACATCACCTTTACTTTAATCTTCACGGGAGGGTAGAAATGAGAGAGGCAAAGGAAGAGGAAGGTATAGGGCAGCCCCCCCTTTGGGATATAATTTATGTTATCGCATATATTTACATCAAACCCAAAGGTAAGGCAGTCAACCCTTTTACCTCTGACTCTAAAAATGAATAAAGATTCCACATTTCCAATTGGATTTTTCTCTCTTCTACTCCTCATGTCTTTGCCAGTAGCATAATTCTTTCACCTTTTTTTTATTTTTTAGATGAAACGCAAAAATATGTGCCAGCGAGGGCAGGGAGAGACAAATTGGAGGCATGAAGCTATTCCTTTTCATGCTGAGAGGAGAAGGAGAGCTCTGTTAGCCTTGCTGACATTCCACTTAATTTGATTCATTACTGCGTGGTGACGCTATTGTCGCCACATGCAGGGAACTGGGCCAGTTGTAGAGCTTTGAAATATCCTGATGGAGGACGGTTCTGACCAACACAGTACGATAAAATATGAATCAAGACCAAGTGGTTTTCCAGGCCCCAGTCTGAACTGCAAATTGCCTTTTCCACAATTTCTCGCCGCATTTGTGAACCTATTGTGAAAGAAAAACGTGAAAACAAATTGTTAGTGGTGACTCAATCCAACCAGAACCAAACCCATGGGGTTTATAAAAGCTGAACTCGGCCAGTAAACCGGACTCATCTTGTGGTACAGTACATTATTGGTTAGTTCAGAACAGAGAACCAAATGTGCTTTCTACAATCAAACTTTATGTGTTGCCTCTTTAAAACCACATGGGTTCTACCTTATACTGGAGCATTACATACTTCCTTTGGTTTGGTTTTGCTACAATTATGACATAAATCTTTAAATTTGACTCACAAATATATAGTAAAATTTTTTAAAAGTTAGTAATTTCCTAAAACAGCTGGGCACTGTGTTTTTAAAGCAAACGTTACTTGGAGACTATTTTCAGCAGAGGATGCACATTTGATTCCCTAATTGAGCTTTTATGTTAGCAGGAAATTGCAGAGGTCATATTCATGGCTTGTAGGTGTGTTATCAGCCATGGCTACGCAGACTTGGTTTAGATCAATATTCAAGATATGTAATATTTGTATTGTCATTATGTTTGCGTACATTAAAACAGCAAAATCAAACAAAATTATTTAAAAAAATTAGTTTTAAGTTAAAAACTACAAAATATCACCAGACTTTTCTGGTTCAATGTTCTGAAATGACAAAAAAATAATTTAAAAATGGCCTTCTGAAACCCCAGGTTGACAAATTTCCAGTTGTGCGTGACAAACAATTTGTTTG
This sequence comes from Brachyistius frenatus, assembly GCF_029030835.1. NCBI lineage: Eukaryota > Metazoa > Chordata > Actinopteri > Embiotocidae > Brachyistius > Brachyistius frenatus. The sequence continues at coordinate 3,140,764 of NW_027210600.1, forward strand.
CAGGGACATGACAGAGTAGAGAAACAATATGTGGCTGTGATATCACAGACATATGAGTGGATTTAGATGGAGAGCAAACTGCAATCTGTCTGTGTGACTTGCTGTCGTATGACTCATGCAGTATGCATACACTACGGACAACTGGTCGCTGGATGGTTTTGGCCGCTACAAGTATCTCACTCATACTGATAGTAGTTGAGACACATCAGAAGTGATTTATGATTTGTGTTACTCAAAACAGCCTGTAAATTCATATAAACCTTAAACATCTCATTAAAGAAATCACATTTTTTTGTTTAGAAGAAAAACTTGGTTTTAGCTATCAGTTGTGATTTGTCCAGACTGATGCATTTTACCACGTAACAAAGAAATTGAATATTTTTCAGCACACATGCTGTTCTGTATGCTTTGCAGTCCTATGGTTATTCAGTGAGCCATAGGGAGTGGCTCCTCACTGAGAGCCACACATCACAGGGGTTCCCATTGCCATATAGATGTATGATTTTATTCATACAAAATAAACGTAGTATGAATTATATTAGCATATTAAACAAGAGCCTGCTCCTGGCTTTTTATGATACCCATAAAAAAAACATGCATTTAAATGAGTAATTATGTTATCATTTGCTAGCTGGAGCAGGTAAAAGGGATCACTGTCCTGGTGGACTTACCCACATTTAATGTCAGTAATCAGGATTTCGAAGCACATACGATCGTTGCTGTGCACTAATCCTCACTGACAAATGTCTTAAGGAGAACAATAAAGAATGGGGCTTTTTTTTTTTTGTTCAGAGGAACCCATTTGTTTTTATCACTGATGCTGTCTTCCTTAATGATTTCTACACAGTGGGCGGTTGTTGTCAGCTGAACCCATATATCCAGGAAGGCGTTAAAACAAAGATGCATGTGTGTTTGCCCTCAGACGGGCCTGTTCCAAATTTCACATGGCCCTGACTTTTTGTACGAACTGCTCATTTTACACCTTACAAAAATATGAACATATCAATGGTTTTGAAGTTTTTCTGTGCAAAATTCTTGAGGCTATTTTCAAGGTTTTTCCATCTTGCATGCATCTCCATTTTGATTCACAGGAGTGTCGAGTAGCAAGAGAATGAAAAAAAAAATATTAAAAGTAAAGCTGCCCAGAGCCTCTGGATGGATCTACAACCTACTTTATGTTGGAGGGAGATCATTCTGATTGGCATGGAGAGACTACATTCATTCATCATGCTATGCTTTCATACACCGCCACAAGTGATTTTAAACCTAGCCATCCACCAACTTCATCTCCCGAGTCTCTGCTTTCCTCTGCTATAAATCATCATCTAGCCACAGGCCACTGGGTGCAGAGCAAGGTGACACTCCACCCTGCTACCAACATCACTGGAGGTGGGAGGAGAGAGAGAGAGATGGAGACAGGAGGGAGAGAAGGGCAGTAGGTTGTGAACAGGGAGGCAAGATGGGGAGAGAGCGAGTGTATCTATCTACTCTGCTGTCACAGTGGGAGGGAAATCTTTGATGTAAACTCTATTAGTATTTGGTGTGTAGAGACACAGCTCAGACTTGTGTGAGGCCCAGGGAGCTTCATCGCACCTCAGAGAGTCGATTCTGGCTGGCACATAGAGACCATATTGCTCAGAGAGGTGCAGTTGCTAGGATCCCTATGGTATAGAGCAAAGATTTCAGGTCTGTCATGCAATACCGTCAGGGAGCCATCTGATCGGTCCCATAAGTCATAAAGAACGATCTTCAGTGACGAGATGAACAAGGATTCATGCAACAGATGGTGATCTCCACCTACAACAACCTACTTGCCGAGTACCTTTCAAAACTGTGGACCTAACCGAACACAAAATAAGCTTTTACTTCAAGAAGAACACGCTTTTTGTCCTCTTGTTGTGATGCGACCTCAGCAAGTCCGATTGGAAACGCGAAGGAAAGCTTTGCTCACGCTAAAGCTGCTTGCCGAATCACCTACTTTACTGCAGCTACCCTTACAAAGTATGTACTGTTGCATTTAGTATGCATTACGACACACTACTTTGTTGTAAAAATGTGCTTTGAACTTTGACCCTGTTGGTCATATCTGCCTCAATCCGTAGCACGATATTTGAAGTAGAAAACAAAAAGGATGTGATTTGGAATGAGTATGTGTCCTTTTAATGCCTCTTCTACTTCCTCCTTTTGTGAGTTGCAACTGGGGGGAGAATTAGCACCACCATCTCTCTCCGCACCTCAGTTGCTGTGCAAAGGGTTGTGGGTCACAGCCTGAGATGGATGCTGGCTAGGATGCTTTAGTAGGACATCCTGGTACCTTAGTATGCCATATTTCACATACTATGTATTGGAAAATACTTAATCTTCTTCTGGCATACTAAATAGTAAATAGTATGGTAGTATGGATACTGGAAAGCACAGTGGTTTTTGTGCTCAACCAAAATGTTAGCAGCTTGAAAACTAGAGGAAATGTTTTAATTATATTTGTAGTTTAAGTAGAATTAAGAAGGAGAGCAGAGCGAGGAGGACCGGCGTAGGTGTTTTTTTCGTGTTGTATCAGCATTTGTCCAGTGGGATGAGCACATCAGTTACACAGGAGGCGTATGGGTTTAGCGGTGAGCCACCAGTGCGTGAAGAGTGCACTGTGTGTATTTGTGTCTGTGCCGTGCTGTGAAGCAGATCTGTCCTTTTACTGTCTTCTATTAGATTGTTGGTTTATAAATATGGAGTTTCACAAGGGAGATCTCGTTTTGATCTGCTCACTTGTGAGGAGAACTGTTTTATTTGCCTATAACAATACCAGTGATTTATACAGCCTTCATTAATCAGCTCTCAAATGTAATGAGCTCATCCAAGTGGGAGCAGAAGGTTATGATAGCAGCTCAACAGAGAGTTGGCTCACTTAACCTGGACTGCAGTGGATCTTATTTCATGCAAGATGGTGGAGACAGAAAATCAAATTTCATTTGAATAATCACCAGCTGAGGTTTAATGACCCTTGTGTATTTGGAGTATAGAAAGCAGTGCTGCCACTGTGCTTGGCACAGCCAGACTGCACATTATTGCTCGCATCACATTGTCTCACTCAGACACAGATGAAGCCATTTACAATCTCACATTCAGCACATCCCAACTAAAATGAAGCAGGCAGGCTGGGTGTAATGGTATGAGAATGACCCAGCAGGCTCAGCGGGGAAGGTTCAATACCACCACAGTTTTATTTCCCACTTCATGAAAGAGAAGCAGAGGAAGGTGAAGTTAGCCATTTATCAGCCCTCAATGGTAACGATGCTGCCCTTGCACAGTGTTATGAGAGGTGCAGCAGGAGGGAGGAAAGAAAGGCAATCCAGGTTGTTCCTTCGCTGCTACTGCTGATTTCATATAGTGTACAGAGATAATGGCGTATGGAATCTGCAGGGTCGAGGTGTCTCAGTGTTGTAAGAAGTCTTTAACACTCTATAGCTAGACCAAAGGAGAGCCCTCAGTTTTCTTCTTACTTTTATACAAATATCAGACTTCATTAGATATATCCTGCGTTCAAATGGAACTGGTGAGCTCTGGGTTACGACATGGGAAGTTGTGTGAACCAAATGCTTGCGGTTCAAGTGATTACGTCTCAAAAATCACTCAAAAAACACTTGTGAACTTGAGCCTTATTGAAAATTATGGGTTCCGACCTCCACAAGAGGGTTCATATGAACTCTTCTCATGAACACGGTAAATACGATCCCATTTGAACGCAGCGATAGGTTTTTGCAGGGATTGATTACATGGTCCAATAGATAGATAATTATAAAAACATGTATAAAAAAGCCACAAGATTCATATTTTTAACAGCAATGTTTTCATTGTGGAGAACATAAAATGACCACATACTGACACCCTGTATTACGGATGCTGCTTCTGTTACTTCTTGTTCTCATTGTACTAAATGGATGTAGCATCCTTTATCAAACAAAAGAAAAAACACTTTAAGATGATGAGGCAGTGAAATAGCATAACTTTTTTTAATTCAAATTTGCTGGAACTCCTGTCATTTTAATTTTTTTTAGGTCAAAGTCAATGCTTTTCTGGTTCAAATGCAAATGACTCTGCTGATTGCAATGTGTTTTGTTATTTTTTTTTTTATCAAGGGAGAAAGGAAAGAGAGCCACTGCCCCCCCGCCACCCCCCCCCCCACACACACCCCTTCCCCCCCACATCACTTGTGTGACACAGACTAACGCAGACACACGGACGGCATGTGAGCAGTGATTTCCTGATATCAGCTACAGATGGCCGGTGCCATGCCACATTAATGGTGATGTCGGGAAGGAAAGATAAACATCCATGCAGAGTGTGACTCAAAATAAAGTTTACATTGAAACCAAAGAACAAATTTTAAGCTTGGTGGACATCAGAATATTTGCAGTCACTGTTCCAATAACTATAAAGTGTTGGTTCTGCTCAGAGATAGTGTGGTTCAGGCTAATTCATGTCAGACTTGTGTGTGTGTGTGTGTGTGTGTGTGTGTGTGTGTGTGTGTGTGTGTGTGTGTGTGTGTGTGTGTGTGTGTGTGTGTGTGTGTGTGTGTGTGTGTGTGTGTTTGAACGAACATGTTCTGGTTTTCCAGATGGCTCTCTGTGTTGTGATAAAAGGGTCGGAAGGTAACTGGAGAGAGACAGCTGAGGATGGATGGATGGATGGATGGAGAAATGGATGTAGCGATCTTTTGTTTTTGTTGTTTGCCATCTCAGCATCAACTCACGCACCAGTTTCTCCTCACACATCGCTTAACAAGAGAGGTGGAATTCAGACCAGAGTCCTCATTTGATCCCCTCCCCACTATAACTGAATCACTTGTTAATAACATATCATGCTGGTACAGTGCTGTGTGAGGCTATTGTCTGCCGCATTACGGGCTTTTCATAGCACGTTTGCTCACTCACAGAACTCCAGTTGGATACAGGAACAGAGCTACGCTGTGGTGTCAGTGGGCTATCCAACACACACACACACACACACACACACACACACACACACACACACACACACACACACACACACACACACACACACACACACACACACACACACACACACACACACACACACACACACACACACACACACACACACACACACACACACACACACACAGACAGACAGTCGTCTCCATCTCGCTCCAGGCAGTTCTTCTGCTTGGTTTGCAGTGCTTGTCCTCTTGTTGGCTAAATGGCTCTCGGTATCTTCTCCGGTTCATACTATGATAGCAACACTGAACTGTCCCTCCAGTTAGACTGCCATCATCTATCTGTGAGACTACTTCAGTTTGGCCCAACATATTTTGGATTATTAAAACAAAGGATAACATGTAAGACCTGCGACACGCTGGACTCGATGGTCATTTTTCTTGTGTGCCACGCGCAATTCTCAGCTGAAATCTCCAGGGAAACGATCTGTGATTTGTACTGTATAATCCTAGAAAAAAACCCAGTCTAGGCTGTAATTATATCCTGATGACACTTCAACCAGGTGAGGGGCGGGGTTTTCCCTGCTGCGCTCTCTCTCCCTCCTCTCTGTATCGCTCCCCTGTCTCGGTGTGTGTCTGTGCGTTGTGCTCTGAACGAGGGTAACAAAAATAAAAAAATGTGGTTACAGCTCATCATTTGTCAAACCTCAAAATTTTATATTGATGGCCATTATCAAAGACAAACTTATTGATTCAATAATAGGACCTGCAGCTGCAGCTGACATGCAGCCGGGCTGGACATGCAAAGCGTGACACACACGCATCCCCAGGGTTAAGCCAATTGCTTATGCTGCAGGTATGGCTTTACAGATGCCGTAGTGTTGCACCTTTACACGAACACGGTTACACGAACATGGACATATAAATATTGTCACATTTACTGTTTTTCACCTAATTGTCAGGCTCATCCCCAACTTGATTACACCTAAAAATGTGAATTCCAGCTCAAAATAACAACCAAGTTTTTATTTTCTAAATATATATATCTAATAGGAGGGCTGATGATAATGCTTGATAATGTCCTTTGCAGCAGAGTCTGCATCTCTGGGTTATATTGAATCCATATATCTTGAGCACATGCAGGCTGTGTAATACCCAGTGGTAGAATTAGAAATTTGCACTTAAAGCTGTGGGTTTTAATCAGTTTGTATGTGCTCAGTTTCAGTCCCACAGCTAACAGATGATGCTGCAGTCTATTTGCAGACAGTACCTGAATGGTCTCTCAACACAGCAGAGTTCATGTGTGACTTCTGCTTTTAACTCCAGTGGAAAGTGAATTCTGGGGCAGAACAGAAAGCCGACATGTAGCGTGAATTATTCTAAACTTCAAAGGGAAGACCTCACGTGCTAGATTAACAATGAAGGGAAATAAATTGAGAGAATTATTTCAGCTTGTTCACGGATGTTGTTGTTTAGGTTCAGTTTTTTTTTTTTCACTGTAGCCTGGAGGGGCTTCAACTTAACTGCATGCAATATATTTCATATGTTGCTGGAAGCGGGGTCGACTCTGAACTGCTTGTCTTGAGTAATTGGTTAACTAATCAGGCATGTCCGTAATAGAATTTTAAATTTGGAAGAGGTCGTCTTCAGAATATTTTCAATCTGTTTTGCATGATTATATTCTGACAATAAAACTGGGAGCAAAGGGGCTTGAAATTTGACCCTCAAAATTGACATCTGCTTGTTGAATGGAGAGATTTTAACTAAATGTTGTACAATGACATACATGCTTTATTTTCTAATTGTATTTAGATTTTCTAATTAAAACATTTCATATTGGTTTGGGAGACCCCGTTTCAATGGAAATAAAAACATTTGTGTGTGCAGTTTTTGGTCAAATAGACATAAAGTAAGGGAAGGGTTATGTGTTAGATATTTGACCACATATTTTAAGCTGACTCAAGATGCAAGTTCACACAAGTTCAAAGGATTCAAACTGACTTCAGAATTTATCTTCCATTTTTGTTTTATCTATGACCTTACTTGGCATTATATGGTGCTATGCCATGATGAAAATGAGAAATCAATCTCATGTCTGTCGAGCTGACAGAGGCCCGGCCTCCTCCTGACCACCCGGCGGTCTGACTGTCCAGCAGTGTGACTGGTCCTCTGGTCCATAGTAGTTTATCCTGTCCTGCTCTGTGTTGTGGGCAGTGTGGCTTTACAGGTTGTGACCCAACCCAGCTGTTCACTAGCTCTGCCTTGCTCGCTCTGTGTGTGTGTGTGTGTGTGTGTGTGTGTGTGTGTGTGTGTGTGTGTGTGTGTGTGTGTGTGTGTGTGTGTGTGTGTGTGTGTGTGTGTGTGTGTGTGTGTGTGTGTGTGTGTGTGTGTGTGTGTGTGTTTGTGTGTGTGTCAGTGTCAGACCTGGCTGTGCAGCCTCCCGCTCTGCTGTCTGACATGCACAGTGTGATGTTGAGCCCATCGTGGGTCATTCATCCCATTGATCTGCCCACATCGCACCTGACCACCTCCTCACAGCCACCTCACGTGTCACCTACCACCTACTAACTCCTCATCATCACAAAGACAGGACACAATGTATTAATTCTCCCTTCAGCCTGCTTCTCTTCTCTCTAGTGGCTGATGGGGTGTGTAAAGCAAAAACCAACATTTTGTCTGATAAGGCTGAGCTTGTCAGAACGCTTATGGGATGTCAGGTTACATTTTTATTTTAACAGAGAGCTGTATTACTAACTAAGGCTGTGGAGTTTGAAACGCGGGATGTTCAGACAGAGTTGCATCCGAATTGCATCATGGGAAATATAGGATCCAGCTTTTTTTTGGATCTCAACCTTTGAGAAAATTAATTTCAAGAAATCTTGGACTTTACTGCTTCAAATTCAATTTAATTTTTTAAAATTTTTAACTTGCAGGGGAACCTAATTTAGTCTCATCCTTATTTTTTGGGAAATTCTGCTTTGATATAAAAAGTGTCAAAGTTCTCAAATAAAGTCTTAATACAAGCAGCTTTAACTTTGCTGCATGACATTGAAAAGCATGTTAAAGAAATGGCATGATTTTGGTTTAAATAAGAAACTACAATAAAACTGCTGCTGTATTATTCAAGTGTTGTTGTTTTATTACTTTTAGCAGAGTAACTAAAAGGCAGTAGGTTTCTTGTTTCCGTGCAGTGCAGTGCTTTCTGCTAGACAGGGACTTTTCTTTGTGATTGTTATCCAGTGGTAAATACACAGTTCAGTACCACTTCAACACACAACTCCCTTGGTCACAGGTAAATACTGAGTGCTGTTCATAGAGTCTGGAGCTGTAACAGTAGTTTATTTGTTTGGAGTAATTGTATCTTTACGAGTTAAAGGCTACAGTTACATGTCATGAAGGTTTTGTTCATCCTGGAGAGTATTGGACAAAAAAAGAAGAAATGAAAAAAGAAAACATGTCGATATGTGAAATTACATACTGAGGAGTATGAAAGATGGATAAACTCCACTTGACATTTCACTAAAGGTTTCACACCACACCGGCTTAATCAGGATTTTATCCCATATCTGCAAGTCTTTGCCAGTCAGCAGCGTGTAATTCACCATACATTTTCCAATGGATCCAGTCTTATCACCTATCAGCGCGTCACATCTGACTTAATGATTTCTTATGACACACCTCAAGATGACGCGACTATTTTTACCCGACAGCAGCTGTGGCATTTGAATGGTGGAGGAAATTGTGTCAGCAGTTATTTTGAGAGTTTTACACACCAGGGCGAACCATATAAACCAAAGTATCTGTGTGTGTGTGTGTGTGTGTGTGTGTGTGGGAGAGATTTAAGAGAACACAAAAAAAGAAGGTGAGAGAGACTTCTTTGACCCCCTGAGTAAAAGTGAGGAGGAGATCAAGTTGCCGGTGCCAATAAGTGAGGCAGCTATTCCAAGACGCGGTGTACAGTTTCATCTTTGTCATGTTGAAATGCCAGTCTCAAAGCCTGGTCTGTCTGTACGTCAAAGACTCTGCGCTAATTCAGAACCGTCTCCCAGACGCCTCGGCATACCTCCGGACTCATGTGTCGAGAAGTCTCAAATCTGCGTCACAACAGAGGTGTGGAGAGACGGTGAATTTGTTGTGAGACTGAGTGAAACACAGATACCCCCCCTACCAGGAAACTGCTCTTGTGTCAGTCATGATGTGCCAACGTGATCTCTGCACCTTATTTTCGTGTGTATTATGATCACTGCAGCTATATGTTATATCTAGCGGCTCTGGTGGTCCGACTGTAATTAGCTTCTAATAGCATAAGCCATGTCCATTACCTGATATCTCGAAAGATTTACTGCACCACAGGGCCAAACAATGCGTCTCTTATCATACTCGGCTTATCTCTCCCTTTAAATAGCATTTTCAGTGGCATACTATTACTTTGAATCATTCTACATGATTTACTAATTGCATCCTTAAGGCTTGTTTTGTGAGCTGTATTTTCTGAGAGCAATTTTCATAAGACATAGTGTAGATAATCAAATAAAAAACAAATACAGTTTAAGGACCTCCCATTTTTTTTTCTTCTGTAATGAAGTAAACGTGTTTTATAATTGTCCTTTAATATGCAAAACACCAACACCAGAGGACACATTCTTCGTGAGCATGCCTAACGAACTGAAGGAAGTAACGGGCCAAAATAATTAGTCTTCACCAGCGATCACCACGCTCGTTAATCAGCTTAGGGTGAACCGTGAATGCATAAATAGCTTTCATACTAGTCCTAAATCCACAGAACATTACAAGTATGTAATTACCAGCCGGATTACAGGGAATGTGTAAGTCTTTATTCATCGCTAACGGCTCTGTAATTCAGATCCATTTCCATTGCAATCATTTACAGCCTTCGCTGAAGCCTGAGTGCGTTTGCATACAATCAGTCAAAGGGAAAGGCAAAAAAAAAAAAATCGGTGGTGATCAAGCTTTAATCATTTTTAACAAGCAATCAGGGTCACCGAGGAGGTCTCCACACCTGTATAGTGTGTGCAAAGGCTTACAAGTTAAGCATCTGTATGTACACTACATGTAAACAACTACTCAAAGCTTCTGATTTTGCTCACACTGCAGAGGGGATAATAGTCTTGATAATTTATTCTTGTTGTGGGAAAAACATGTTTTCCTTGTACTACATGTTCATTGTGATTTATGACAGAAGTTGACCTGCTCATTACAGCTCGGTTTCAGCCGAGTTCACACACACACACACACACACACACACACACACACACACACACACACACACACACACACACACACACACACACACACACACACACACACACACACACACACACACACTCCCTCTCTCTCCCTCCTGGGCTGTGAAAGGTGTGAGCTAACTTATTTGCATTATTTGCTCCTGCTTTTCTCACTGAATATAGATGCTTAGATCAGATGCAGTATTCCCACAAATGTGTGTTCAGTAATTGTGTGTGTGTGTGTGTGTGTGTGTGTGTGTGTGTGTGTGTGTGTGTGTGTGTGTGTGTGTGTGTGTGTGTGTGTGTGTGTGTGTGTGTGTGTGTGTGTGTGTGTGTGTGCGTGTGTGTGTGTATGTGTGTGTTTTAAATAGAGAGTTAGCTGATATTTATGCACGTCACGTCACAGCCAATTAAGCTCCTGCTTCCTGAAGCCCCTTTAAGTGTGATTTTTCACAGGAGTGAGTGTGAAATCTCGAGGATTGGATGGAAATTACACCAACTCTATATTCAGAGACTGAGCTAACCTGCTAATTCTCCTGCTTCTCCAGGTTACCCGTCTAATGAGTGTGATTTGATTCAGGCAATTTATGTGAAACCTGCAATTTGTGTTCGAATGGTTACATTCAAGAGAAAGGACACTGAAAACATCATTTATTTTCTTTCTTTTTAATACGGTCAATTAATTTTGAAATATTGAGAGATTGAAAGAAGAGGATTAAATGGATTCAAAGATCAGAATGTGTACAGCCCATTTTGTAGGATTATTTTATTTCTCGTGAACAAAATAATAATAAAAAAAAACTACCGACCAGTGTTTTTTCTACATTTCTATCTTTAGTGTGTAATAGCTTGGGGACAATTGCCCTCACTCCGTTTACATTCCCACAGTGTACAGTAACCAAGTTCTCATCTCTGCGCAGACCTCTCATGCCTCCATACTTGGCCTTGAATCTGACCCAGTGTTATCATAGCCAGGTGTTTACAATTCTTCCTGGGAGCTTTCGTTGGACGTGTTGGAAGCCGTGTATGATTTAAACCTCCACTGGGTGGAAAACGATCTTTGGATGAGCTTATAGCTGAATCGCAGCCGGCCTGGGATTCATGTGTGAAACGGAGTGTGTGATGGAAAGATAAGTGCAAAGTGGAACTGACTGTCGGTTTGTATTTTTAGATGGTAAATTTGTTAACAATCTCCCCTCTGTGTCTCGCACTCTCTCATATCTGGATCCTCTTGATGTCCCACCAGGGACATTGGATAACAAATAGATGAATGGATTTGTATTTTTGTCCCAAATGCAACCCTGTATCACACCAAAGCGAGTAATTGTCCATTAATGGGTTCACCTCGGCATGAAAAGTAAGGTAAAGTTTAAACAAGATCAAGGTTTGGGTTACAGTACGTACTTTCACATAAGGAACATTACATACATACAAGTTACTTAATGTTAATGTTAATGTTAAATACGTTACATGTTGTAAGTCATTCATACAGTATGTTAAAAGAAACCCATGTTGACTTCAGCTTCATCATGGACTCAAACGCCAGCCTCCCGTGTGAAGGTCCTGTGTTTGTAACCACCCCAGACTTCCTCCTTTGGACTTTAGCGCTCTTTCTACTTCATCACATGACTTCCTTCCTTGGACCTGGTCAGACATGTGGAGACTCTACACACCTAGGTGAGACTAAAGGTGACACTGACATGGTATCTTCTTGTGGACCGGGTGTATTATAAGCATCGACAAATGATATGCCCTGCTGTTTTATTGTCACTAAAACTTGAAGCAATAACTTAAAAATGTCCAAGCAGCTTGTCAGATTCCTTTACAATTTTTTTATTTGTGGCATTTGTGTCAGAAAACACTGCTGTAATATCACTGAGTGTGTGAAGAATTCCACTCGTCTGGAAGCTGTACATTTTACTTGGCTGCAGAGTTGTTGTCTAGACATGAAATATCACCCAGCTGCGTCTGTTGACCCAGAAGTGTGCGTGTGTCCATGTGTGTTTGTATGTTTGTGTGCATGAGTCCGCCACTCCATCTGTGTATCTACATGCTTGTATGAGTGTGTGTTTGTGTCTCTGAATTTATGAGGCATAACCTTGTCAAATAGGGCTGTATCATGTGCTGATCATCCCCATCCTTTGTCCTGGGGATAAATGTCTCCCTCCCCAGCTCTTTGTAAGACCTCTCTGTCTCCAACGATAATTTGGTTAAGTAAGCCGTCTTTGGATCTCTCTAACTTTGTAGGAAACCCAGTTGGACTGTCGCAGTTTAAAATCAGTTCCCACTGTAATTCACTGCATCAGACAGGGAATTAAATAGAGGCCATGACTAACAGGTTACAATTGAGACATCAGTCCCTTTGGGTGAGATTGTTTCATGAGAACACTCTCACATAGTCTCATAATTTGGCTTCAAAATTCACCGCTTTTCTTGCACATTTCTGTTTTTGTTACACAATAGCCAACTGTTTCTCCTGACACAGTTTAGCAATGGAACAAGCTTGTTTTTTGTGGTTGTCTTTCAAAGGTATGGAATTAAGTTCTTTCAGCAAAATATGTCAGATGTATGTTAGATATCAAGTTATCCCTGTATAGATCACAGCTTCTGTGTATTTCCTGCCCACTTTGTAACCTCTAATGTTCCAGTCCCAACACGTGGCCTTTTGTAAAGCAAAGTTAAACAACAGAGGACTGTATCTCCTCGTGCTCCCCAACCCCCACCGCTGCCTTTTATCTTCGGAGCAGCTTATTCTTTGCATGGAGGAAAAAAAAAAATCTCTGCAGCACCCAGAGCAGAATTTCAGGGAATTGGTTGATACTAATTGATATTCTAAACTTGCCTGTCCACCCCTGAGGCAACCCCATCTCTATTAAACGATACAGGATAACCAACAAAACTTCTCTTCTTGTCGATCTAAGCAGAATGTTTGAGTGCACCATCAGAAAGAGTGTGGAGTTCCTGGAGGATGAGAGCATTTAACCTCCCACTTCTCTCATTTGTCGAGGCACATTATTGGAGATAATTTTCAGAATTGCTGCTGTTTCAAATGCTTGCCAGCTACTGTCCCTCTGCTACTGGAATTTAGTAATTGTATTTTAACGTGGTCTGTATTAGATGCTGTATGCATGACATAAAAAGACCAATATCTTGCAGTGACTTCTGCCTCTTTGTGCTCAGCAGAAATTCCCATCATCCTTGTGCATTATGATAAAAGTGATAGCTGACGACGTATTGGTGCAACAACAAAGAGCGATAGGACTGCTCCCCAAGCCAGTTCTCTCACTTCACACTTGCATTAAAATGGCCATACATGCCTCCACTGGGCATGCTGATTATGTGAGTGTATGATTAACAAAATCCCAGTCACAGAAACCCTAATTGTCATCGAATAAACATATAACATACTGAGCAGGTGAATGAAATCCTGTGTCTTTTAGCATTGAACCCCTTTCCTCCCTGCGTCTCCTTGGCTGGGCCTAAAGCAAACACCGTCTTTCTAGGACTATCCCCAAGATGTGGGTACGAGTTTCAACCAAGGTCACCCATTAATTTTCCAGGCTGTGACAGTTCTGTGGTACAGATATGGGTCAAAGCTCTCAGTGTAGCCGTACTCCCCTCTTTTTTTTTTCCCTCCCTGACCCTCCACTAAAGGGCTTTAGGAGGAGGGGATGGGGGGAAGTTATTGTACATTTATAGTCACCGTTTCTTCTGAGACGTCTCCGTGGAATTCCAGTATAAATTTAGACTCTCCTGCTCCCCACCAACATTAAGTGCCGAGTGGAATCTGCAATGATCTTTCATTGATTCCGCAGTGCCATATGGAGGCCCATTAAATTGATCCTGGTGGCAGCGACGGGAGCAACAGCACGCCCCACGCTAGTAAATTTCCTCTGCATCACTGTCACTTCCCGCAAGTCTGTGTTTTACAGGTGAAGGGTGCCACAGTCCACCTAGACTGATTGGTTTTTCTTCTCATTATTCGCTAATGGTTTAGCACACAGACAGCCTAGTAATCATGACTTCATTAGGGATAGTCTAATGCTTTGTTCCAAATGACATACTTCCCTTAGTACACTAACAAATAGTACTCTTACATGTTAGGACTCTTACTTGTTTAGTCTTGTCTTTGAATTTTGACAGGGTAGTGTTGTTACAAATCTCGCACTGCCGTTCTGCACTGACCGCAAATGACCTCAGCATGTGAACACATCACCAACCAAATATCTACAGCTTTAATCATTTTACTCACAAATTAAGGTGTTTCCGTGCCCTCTGTTTAACACACTCAATAAACACACTGATTCTTCTGTCCGGCAGTGCTAGTGAAAAAAATAAACACTTTTGTGTGGTGTTCAGGAACATCTGCAGCTTCCTCAGATGCCTTAATTTGTAAATTCTTTACGTCGGTGGTCCCGTTCCTTCCTCTACGTAGCTAAGATGGCGACCTTTTAAGGTTAAAAGTGTTCAATGTTTCACACTTCTTTTTTGGACCGCTTTGAGTGCATCGTCCTGGTACTTGTAGTGTACTGCATGTTTCTGTACTGACAGTGTGAACGCACTTATGCACTCAAAATAGAGACAGTCAGTAGATCTACACAAGTACGCCATTTTGAACACAGCATGAGAAACAGTAAGTAAGTCAAGTTTATTTGTATAGCACTTTTTACAGAAATTAAGTCACAAAGTGCTTCGCAATAAAAAAGAAAACGGCCCACAAGCAGCATGATTTTGAACAGTTAAAGTCACAATTAAAATCACAACCGCAGTTAAAATAAAAGTTAAAATCACAATAAAAATCACAACCACAGATTCAAATAACAGTTAAGATCACAAAACAACAAACACACGAGGACACTAGCAGAGAGAAAAGCCAGTCAAATGATAATAAATAAAAGCTCTGTAGAAATTCCAACCAAAAGCCTATCTGAATAAAAAACGTTTTTAACAGTCTTTTAAAAATGTCGCAGGAGGCGATACATCGTAGTGACAGGGGGAGAGTGTTCCACAACTTCAGTGCAACAGTCAGTGAACAGCAAGCTCGGTCAACTCAGGTTTTGAAATGGGTTCGAGGGACGGCCAGTCATTTTTGGTCGGCGGACCTAAGTGCGCGATTGGGTGTGTAGGGAGGGAGGAGCTCAGCTCGGGTGTTTGACCGTGGAGAGCTCTGAAGGTTAGCAGCAGTATTTTAAAACTATAGCGGAACTTGATTGGAAGCCAGTGAGGCAGATGTGAACTTTGGTACCATTTTCAGCACTTGCATACACGTCCGTTATCTTCATGTTGTACTTAAGTGTCCCACTGGACAGACTCACAAAGAGCTGAGCCAAGATTTCTTTATTCTTTCTTTGTTGAAAATGGTGAATGGTGATAATGTTGGCCCTCAAAACACATAATGTCCTGGTTTTATTCCCATTGTATCACTTCGAATGAATAAAGAGTACACTAGCCAGCACAGACTGCGCCTTTGCCAGCCTGTGTCTTCCCCAACAATGAATCCTGCTCTTTGTCTAGTGACAGTATATTATCACTGTTATTACAACTCATCCAGCAGTCACCCACCGTCATTCCTCTTCAGTCCCTAATAATGTAACTCGATCATTTTCAGATGAGTCTACGCAAATATTTCCATCACAGGTCTCCGTATGACATTTTCTTTGCTGTATTCATTCCAAGGTTTGCTATAAAATCAGGTTTTAGGTGTGCTAGTGTCCCGTGCAATATATGCAATATAAAAAAAAAACAAAGATGTGGGAATTAAACATTAAAATATGTATATGGCGAAATAGGTATGCGTTGCTCTCTACCCCCTCATAAGAAATATCAACCCGAGATATTTTCACTTTCGCTGAGGGAAACGGGGGGATGGAAAGCGATCCATTTGAGAAATTGAAAGTTCTTCAAATATCGTCAAAGATGAACACATGAATCATTCATAATGTGATCCTCTGAGTATGATGGGTGCCTCATCGTTCTCTCTCTCTGTCACTAATTCACTCCTTTTTTTTCCCCCCATATTTTCTCCTTTTCTGAAGTCTGCGCGCACACACAGACACATACACACACACACACACACACACACACACACACACACACACACACACACACACACACACACACACACACACACACACACACACACACACACACGCTAGTGGAAGGCCATCGTAATGTCTTCCCATTTTCCTTTTTTTTACATTTTAAGTTTAGTTTTACATTTATTTATTGCAAGGAAAGTCTGGAAATCACTCTGCTATTCAGCAGAAAGAATGACTGTTATCAGTTGTGGGACCGCAGATGGATGAGGATAGTAGCTGCTATGTGAATTTCTCCACTCTTTCTCTCTGTACTTGTCATGCAAACAGCCTTTCTCTCTGTCAGACATACTGTACTCTCACTGCAACAATGCAGCTCTGCATTTTGCCAAATGTCTTTGAAAATAATTTGATTGCGGTCAAGTGATATGTACATGCATTTCTCCCTGTTTGCCTTTGTGTGGTTGTATTACTCTTAATGTGAATACCTGACAGTTACTATTAAAAT